>NC_142515.1:41630454-41933484 GCF_057876585.1 Rhinolophus sinicus
ATGTGTGCATAGAAGTTTAAAATTCATAGGGCTCTTTTTTCATCCTCACCTGAGCCTTGCTAGAATCTCTGGCTTTGCACAGGCGGAAACAAGCTCAGAGAGAGTAGTTATCTCATGTAAGAACTCAGCACAAGAGAAGGCTGAACTTTCTCCTAGACCACACCTCAAATCCTGTCCTGTTCCCATTCTGAGTATGACATCTCTGGTGGTGTGCCATCAGCGAAGGCATCCAGGACCTCAGAGCCTCTTCTCTCTCCCTTGAGCTGGGTCTCTCAAGTTCCCTTTAGTTTTAACATTCTGAAATTACTGAGGTCCCTGCTGCACGCTCTAGAAATTATTACAGAATCAAGGGAAGAATTTCCCAACCCTTTCACATGTCCACCAGGGAAGAGAAGTACTTGAGTTTCCATTGGAATAATACTATTTTAAAGTGCATGGTTTTGGGGGTTTTGTTTGTTTGTTTGTTTGTTTTTAAGTAAAGTAAGCTTAATCCATTTCTCCCTGATTAGGAACAGAGTGATTTTCATGCAATTGCAAAATACTGTCCCCACCCAAAAAATACTACCTTCCCTTCCCAGTCTACTAAAGGATCCAACTATTCAAGAAAACACTCTTGTTCCAATAATTGTCCACTTAAACAAAATTGCATTATTGGCAGATGCCTAACTTATAAATCTGCTTAGAGTCATATTTTTCTGACCCTTGCCAAAGTATTTGTTCTATATCTATATATCTTTTAGGTTCTGTTCAATTTCCAAAAATAGGCAAATATTTCACTACAAGCTTAAATCTGCCAAATATGCACAAATCTTATCAGTTGCTAGTCCAAAAAGAGGGAGAGAGAGGCGATGGGGAAGGATGGAGGGAAATATATAGTTATATATTATAGAATTGTGGAGCCTTCATAACTCTTCTGGAGTGGGTAGGGTGAGAATGACAGAAAGAAAGCAGGGGAGGAAGAGGCCGAGAGAGACAGAGACAGAGACAGAGACAGAGACAGAGAGAACACCTTATTCCAGATAACTTAGAATAGCCTGAGATCACAGCTACTATCTAGGAAGTAATGCAGGCAAATGATTCTCTCTGAAAGAGCTTCTCCCTGGAATTACTCTGCCACTGCCTTTCCTCTATCCATCCTATGGTGCCGAGTGATGGTGTGCGCCTTGGAGCAAACATTCAGGTTTGTGGTTCTACAAAGACTGTGACCACCTGTATACTTTTCTATTTGTTCTACAGCCAAGTTGAGCAATTAAATCTCTACAGCCTTGCTTAGATAATTTGGAAACCAATGATCAAAGATATTTCCTCTTGCCCAATGCACATTCCATTATATCAAACTCCTTCAAAAGCTGCCATTCCAGATTTCCATCTTGGGAAGACAGAAAGATCTGCTCTTGTGGCAAGCCCCTGTGGGGGTTCCCCCATTCTCAGCATGACAGAAACATGATATGGAATATCGTTTTGGCAGAGCATCTCCCAGTGACCACTAAACATTTTCAATGTGGTGATTCTCACTCTTTGATTCATGTATTTTCCAGGCTCTTGGGCATGCCTTTAATTGGTTCTCTTTAAATAAGTGAAAAGCAAAGCAGACTAATTTAAATCTTAAACAAATTCTAATTATCCCTTAATAACAAGACTCTTCCTTTAAGCTCTCCCTTAAGGTGATACCTCTAATCTCCTTCAGTCACACTCCCTGCTTTAGCCCCCCACTCAAATACGTCATTCATTTTCCTGTATAAACTTCCCAAGATCCTGTCTCCCGTTCCTGGCCTGTGTATAAAAACAGATAAAGGAAATGATTCCTCACTTTGTTCTTTTACCCATATGGCATAGATGTGTCTCAGAATGGAAGTCACAGGTCCCATGGGCAGAGAACAGAGGAAGGGAGAGAGAATGATTTATGATAGTCAAAGTGTGGGATGGTGCAGGAAGATAAGAGAATAAAGCACTCTCTTGCATGTGCCTTGTTCTCAAGATGATTAAAAATAAACAGCTAATCTTTCCTCCTGCTTGAGTGAAAGACTTGTACTGACATGTGGGTAGAGAGGGAGAACATTTCTTCTCATAAGCACTCTTGAACTCAAACCAGTCAAAGCAAATGTGTATTGAATATTTACTATGTACCCGACTCTTAATAATTTCACCTTCTACACTTGAAAATTCCTCTTTATCTAATGTTTAGCTCATTTTTGCCTCTCTTTGTATCCCTCCTGGATCTTTCAACCTGGAATCTTGCTCAGCTCCTATTTTCCTGTTTAATTCTAAAATAATGTAAGATTATATTAAACATCTGCTGTGAGTCATCAAAGCTCTTCTTCCCCACCCATATCATACTGGGTAGTTGTGGCACATTTTTACCATGTTCCTTGCATATCCCTGTCACCAGCAAGCTGACGTAATGTGTGAGTCAGGAGCTTTGTGCAAGTCTCAAGGGACGTGTGACTCATCTGCATAAAAGATTGTTCTCAAGGATGCCCACACCTACAGAACTTTAAAAATTGTAAACTTCTTAATGGTTAGACTGGGTCTTGAATTTGACTTCTATTCCTCACAAGCATGGGGGTATAAACCAGAATCTCAATAGATAGATAGATGATTGATAGATAGATAGATAGATAGATAGATAGATAGATAGATAGATAGATGATAGATAGATATAAAATGGACTTTATTCATTCCTCTTCTAGATGTTATTCTTTCTCAGAAGCTGAGTTCATTTTCTCTCTTTTTCAGCTGGTACATAATGTGATTTTAATTCTGCTTCATGGCTGGTATTAGCTGACATTTGTCCAACAAAAATAGCCCAGCTTCACAAGAGAAAGGATAAAGCCCTCTGTGTGTATCCATGTGTGTATTATATATAATGCATTACATTATATAAAAATATGCATATATAATAAGCAAGCAAGAATAAATAGAGAAGTTTAGTGGCGGACTTAGTGAAGAAAACACATTTAAATGGCAGGACAGGGAATGAAAGAAACCAGTGGTAAGTAAAAGAGCATAGTCACCTCCTCCATCTGAGTCTAATGTGAGCAGAGACATGGTGAGGGTTAAATGAGATAAAACATGGAAAGTGTTTGGAAGAGTGCCCAGCACCTGGTAAGCACTCAAGGGAATTCTTACTCTTGGGTTTTGTGTGCTTACTATGTGCCTGGGACCGTGAGGTGTTCGGGATACACAGGGAGCAAAGCTGCCTAGCGACCAGGACCCACAGAGCTCACAGTGCAATGAGTAAAACCTGAAACAAACATAAACTATAAGGTCGGCCAATTACGTTCACGAACTTTCCACAGTGCACTTACCGGTGGAAAGTTCGAGAACGTAATTGTCCGACCGCGTATGTGAATGAAAAATTTCAAATTCTGACAGGAAATGTCATAGAAACAAACGGAATGCTGAGAGAGAAAAAATAAGGGGCAGGTGCTCCTTTTTGATAGAGCGGCAAAGAAAGGTCTGCGGAGGACACATTTACACTGGTTTGGGGACCTCAGCTGGGAAGACGTCTTCCACCCCGACCCCTTGTGTTCCTTCTCCAAAGAAAAGAAAATGTCGTCTTTCCCTCTCCTTTAATGATATCACCAGTTACTCAGGAACTCGATTTCCTTAGTTACAATTCTATATAAACCAAGCTCAGTTCTCAGTTACCCCTGTATTCTTTTCTAACTAGTGATTAAGTGCTACGGTTTTGGGCATCAGATCTGGTTAAAATCCCACATATCAGCTGTGTGCCTCTGGCCACTTGCTTCATCTGTAAAAATGTGGAAAATAACATTGCCTGCTAAATAGAGATGGAGAGAGATAAATGAAATCATTTATGTAATGCCTTTATCACGGGTATTGACACTGGGTAAGTGCTGAATAAATAGAGAGTATTTATAATAAGAATTAGACATTTCAGATCATCCAGAAGAGTTTAGTGGGTTTATTATTGAAGAACTGTGGTCATACCTCTTTTCGCATTATTCCAGATTATATTCCTTCTCATTTTACCTTGATGAATCCAAACTCCTTCCCCCTCAAAAGAAAAGACACTCGAAACTCTTGTAAGTAAATATTCCTCAAGCCGCTTAGCTATGAACATAATTTGTGAACACCTTGAAGAGCAATTTAGATCTCACCTGGTTTGTTTCTTTTATGTGGATGTCCATCTCCCGGTATCACCATGTTGGTGCCATCACTAGAACAATCCATGCCGTGGTCCACGTAAATGCTACAGTTTCTCAAAACAAAGCCTGTAAGAAGTAAGGGAAAGGACTCGTTGTCTCTGTCAATCCCTCAGCTTTTTCCAAATTTATTAGAATGACAACTAACTCCTTCTTTTACATTTTCTTTTTAATGAATAACCATTTATATTTTTTAAAAAAAACATGGCAGTTATCACTGGGAGACATTTGGATACAAAGCCAACATCCACTTTTGCCATCTTTCATCATACTGTGCCTGAAGGTCTTCAGTACCCTTCACAGTGCGTACAGATTCACCCTCAAACAGTTCCAGACGTTTCTACAATGACTGTAATGAATGGACTTTTTCAATGAACTGTTGAAAATATTGTCCAGTGCTATTGTGTAGTAGAAATCCCAATTTGCTGCCATCTATTAGGTTGGTGCAAAAGTAATTGTGGTTTAAAAGGTTACAAAAAAATTTTGCAAAATCCGAAATTACTTTTGCACCAACCTAATATTTACCAAAGCCCACATAGGGAGTGGGTATAACTTACCCGACTCCAAACAATTTAAACAATACCTTTACCAACAGACGTGATTTAGCTCTCTGAACTTCTCAAGGCTTTTTTGGTGTTTATTCCTTTATCAAATCTTCACAGTTATGTGGAGTATGGCAACTGTCATAGTCCCAATTCACAGATGGAGAGATATCAAATTCAAGAGAGTTGAGAGAAATTTCCGAAAGCCACTATCAATAATATTTACTCTTCGCAAGTCGCTCATTAATAGGCCATCTGAAAGAGTTTATCCTGGAAAGGTCTCCTCATTTTGATGAAATAGGAAGCAAATGTTTTCAAGCAATGTTCAAGTGGGATATGTGCTCACAAAGCAAAACATTTTACAGGACACACCCCAGTTTCATTCTCAGAATCATTGATTTTGTCTGGTTTGGACACCCTTTTGGGTTCAAATATAGAGATAAAGAATCCTAGATCACTGATGTGATAGTCTCCCAGGTGAAATGCCTTTTCCAAGTGCGAAATCTGTTTCCCTTTGAGAAATTCTCCCTCCTGTTTTTGAGCCCAGCTGGCTGTTTCATAAACCCATGTTTCTAAGAGCAACTAGGTGAGACAGTGTGAACACTTCAAAGTGAACACTTCTGGAAGTCTCCTCTGAGCACATGCCCTTTTGCCTCTTGGCTGTTAGAAGGGGCAGAAATTTACATTAGATGAGAATGTAAAATCTTTGCTCACAGAAGCCTTCCCTTAAAAATAGCAACTAGTAGTTCCTTTACATCACCATGGGGGGGGGGGGGGCATATTTTGCTATTAAATTTATTGGGACAACACAGATTAGTAAAATGATATAGGTTTCAAGTGTCCATTTCAATAATATAGATGGTTCTATATATTGCATAGTGTGTTCCCCACCCAAAGTCAGTTCTCCTTCCATCACCATATATTTGACTTCCTTTTCCTGCCTCTACCATCGCCCTTCCCCCTTACCCTCTGGTAACCACTAAACTGTTGTCTGTGGTCTGTGTCTGGGAGTGTTTGTTTCTTTGTTTGCTTGTCTTGTTCCTTTGCTGCTTTCTATAGAACAGCAAACCTCAGCCTGCCATCTTTTTTTGTTCAATTTATTTTAAGATTTTTATTAAAATATAGCTAACATACAATATTATATTAGTTTCAGGTGTACATCATAGTTATTCAACATTTACATACCTAAAGAAGTGATCACCATGATAAGTCCAGCAACCATCTGACGCGGTACCACACTATCACAATATTATGGGCTATATTCCTTATGTTGTACATTACATCCCCATGACTTATTTGTTTTATACCTGGAAATCTATAGCTCTAACTTCCCTTCATCTTTTGCCGCCTTTTAAAATTTTCAATTAAAGTTGACATTCAGTATTATTTTGTATTAATTTCAGGTGTACAGCAGAGTGGTTAGACTGGGTTCTCTTGCTTTTCTGGGGGAAACCTCCATGGTTAAGATATCCCTCCTGGTTCTCAGTCACCACACAGAATTTTGGGGCCAGCCCATTTCACCTCTCCACCCCTTCTACCACTCTTGACATGGCTTCTTCTTTATATCCTTAGTTATAAAACTTCTGTTCAGCAAGACTTCAGGTGGTTCTCCAGGTTGATTGTCCTATAATTTAGTTGAAATTTTAATGTGTTCATGGGAGAAAGCAGACACAGTGTTTATCTACTCCACCATCTTGGATCTCCTCTATCCCATTTTTGCAAGTTATGTTTTTTTGGAACTTAGCCACACACATTGAATTATAGTTTGTCTATGACTTTCATGCTATAATCACAGAGACTGTTTGGCCCACAACCTAAAATATTTACTATATGGCCTTTTACAGAAAAAGTTTGCTGACCCCTGCTATATAACGTTATCCCAAAGGTTGAGGCAGAATAACATCCTAATTTAAAGCACAGCTATGGAGTCAGTGTTCTATTTGTACTGTGTATAGCCTGGTTCTGATGTTGAATGACTGGCACCTTGTACAAAGAATTCAACTTCTCTGGGTCTCAGTGTTCTTATCTGTAAAATAGGGAGATAAATAGCATGTACCTCAGAGAAGTATGGCAAAGATTAATTGAGATAATACAGCTAAAGGGTTTTGAATATTGCCTGGTATAAAACAGCATTATTAGTATCACATTGGCAACAGCTATATAAACTGAAGTCCAACAGAAAAGCTTCAGCTGAGTTTCAAATGGCACTTAAACATGCTTGTAAGAATTTCTGAGATTCATGGCTGTGTTATACAAAGGGGATTCTTAGCTTATTTCCAGTGACAAGCAATAGGCTGACATAAATGACAGCTTAAGAAACAGCCATTCTATATCCTTCCCTCACTGCATCCCCAAACCATTGCTTTTTATTTCAATAGCTTATGTCTACATATGTCACATTCAGACATTCAGACTTCAAATTAGTTGATATTTAAACTTGTCATTTTTCATGTTTTTCTTTCTCATCTCATCTCCCATGTCTTTTTTTTTTTTTTTTCTTTTACTCCCAACACTCATTCCTTAATACTGGTTTTACAATTTTCACAGATTCTAGAGGTTATGGATGATGGTGGAGAGAACTCTCACACTTCCACTTAAGCCAATGATACTCAAAAGATAATATATTAAAATCCCTAGTGAGATTATTTAAAATGCAGGTCCATTCTCCACAGAATCTCATTTCATAGGGCTGGGATGGTTCTAGAGAATTGCTTTAGTAGGAAGCAATACAGATGATTCTTACATAGGGTCATACTTTGAAAAACACTGCCCTACTCCTCCTCTTTCCCCTCCTTTATCAAAAGCACAGCCTTTTGAAGTCAATATATGCACCACCATATTCCCTTTCTCTCTGTAAAACTGGCTTATATGTATTTGGGGGTTGAAAGGGTGAAAGTGGGATTAATATTTTTATGGGCCTACACTGATCCCAACTGGACTTACTGAAAAGAAAACAGAATTTTATGTCTGTGTATAAAAACAGTATAGATTTTTGATGTCTGCCATGTACTAGCGGTAAAATTAAGCTCATAAGACTTTTCAGCTACATTTGATACTTTGGATCATGAGGGCCCTTGTAGACCAATTTAAAGTATCTTACTGGACTATCTGCTTTAGTAATTATAAGATTTTTACTTTGCTAGTTTTGGTTTGTAACTTCAAGTTTGGGAAAACCATCTCAAGTTAAAGGCTGGATTGTAAAATCGTTCTAGTCACCACCATCGCCCCCACCCCCTTCTCAGCAATGGAATGAATGATTGGTAATATGCTGAGGGTGTACAGCTCTGCCAAGATTTACTTCCTGTTTCTACTTGGGCTGGTTTAGTATTATTTTCCAATGTTCTGAAATTGCATGTCAGAATTTATTTGAAAATATAATAATTTGGAAGTGGATATCTTGCTAATTGGAGCATCTGTCTCTAGCTACAGCTTTTTTCTTCTCTTTGTAACATCCGGATTTATAATGATCATCTCACCTTTGCAGATATTGCACTATTTAGGAATAATGCTCAACCATATTCTGTCTCTAGAATAACATAAAATCATCTTGGGTTTTGCTATTATTCTACCACCTAAGAATTATCCCTATGCTTCGTTCCCTATCCATTTGGTTTGTTGCCAAAGTAGTGATTTGTGTTTCCTTGCTGCTAGACTATATTAGTGCATTGCTTTCATATACAGACTAACTGATTAGAATACACAGAAAGAAAGGAACGCAGTTCACTTAAGTGTGTTACACATAATTCCCCATTTCCTTGGCCTTCCTTTACTGGGGTGGGATATGGAATCCATACCACCAAAGTCGAAACTCTGACAGTTCCTGTTGATGACTTTGAAGCTTACGGATCCTGTTTCTAGAATAAAAGGTACCCCTTATACGTGGCATAGCAAAAGACTGCTGATGTTTTGATAACTGAAAATTTTGTCTAAACAGCTGTACACACTAGAATTGATTTTGTTTCTGCTCTTAGTTTTTATTCAGATGTCATTTAAGTTTCAACATGATGTGCACATACAACCTCATCCTTATGGCGTTGGGCCTTTTGGATTCCCTGGTGTGTAGGAAATATGGTCCTGGAGAAAGAAGGGGTTTCTCACGTACTCTAACATTTCTTCTCCTGCAGCTAACCCTTATCCAGCATCCCTGACCAACAGCCATCCAGCATCCCCTGGGTCATCTTCAATGATAAGGAGTTCAGTACTTGAAACAGCTGATACCACTGTTAACAGTTTCTAGTTGCTGATTCCTTCTTCCTTTTCAGTAGGATCCCAGGCCTCCTATGTGGTGAGCACCCTGTAGCCTAGTTTTATTTTTCTTCTTTCTAGAGCACTTGCTATCTACTGGATGTTTGTTTCCCAAAATTTCGCTTATTGAACCTCTAATGCCCAATGTGGTAGTTGTTGAAGAGGGGACCATTGAGAGGTAATTCTGTCATGAGGGTTGAGTCCTCCTAGTGGGATCAGTGCCCTTTTCAGAAGAGACAGGAGAAAATGTGCTTCCTTTCTTTCTCTCTACCAAAGGAGGATACAACTAGATTATCTTTTGTGAACCAGGAAGAGGGCCTTAACCAAAAACCCCACCATGCCAGCTCTCTTGCCTCTGAATTCCAGCTTCCAAAATTGTGAGAAATAAAATTTTTGTTGTTTAAACCACACAGTCTACGATAATGTGTCATAGAAGCCCAAACTGATTAAGATGACACCCGTGTAGATTTCTACATGGCAACCATTCAACTAAAAAAACCAGTATCAAATTTCTCTGAAGCCCTTTCTTGGAATAAACATGCCTTATTTATTTTGCTATCCCTCATAATCATAGTTTCCAAATATTTCACCTCTCTATTCAAGCTTTTAGCAATCACTTCTGTACAACCCTATAGAAGAAAAATTTATATATATATAACTTTATATATATATGTATGTATATGTATAACTATATATATATATATATATATATATATATATATATATATATATGTATGTATGTATTTTTCCACAATGACTAATAGATTAAGGGTTCCTATTTACTTCCTAAAAGAAAGGGCATAACATTAATTTTTTAAGTTTGAAAGGATAGTATCCAAATTATAATAATAATTATTCTGGCATGCAAGTATTACACTTTTTGTTGTTTTTGCTTCTTTGAAACTTATAATTTTTTCCTCAATAAGCCAGCATTTTTTATGTAACACTTTTTAGGATAGTCACGACACAGACCCAATATTCTTAAAACAATTTATCAATGAATTATTATGGTACAGATGACTTCCAAATGTTTAAACTCTGGACATTAAACACTTGGAAATGATATTTGAAGACTTTTTATCATAAAACAATTATAGTTTTAAATATGAGGCAGAATCATGAAAAAATATCCATGACCCATAAGTAAAGGCAAGGATTCTGAACAAAGAATTCATTGGAAACACTCAAGCAAAAACCTCTCAGTACACTTATTTAAATCTATTTCTTTTGGAACCTTTATGTGGAAGACACACATACAATGATGTTAGCCTATAGTAACACACAACATAAAATATATTATTAAACTTGGAATACTTAAAAGCATCCTTCGACAAAAATGCCCAAAGTAGCTGACTGAATTGAGACATCTGGAAAATGAAGGCATTATGTGTTAACCTAGGATAATTTGCTAAGATGCTGGTGATTTTCTATTCATTTTCTTCAGTATTTTTCAAAAGACTATTGTATTTAAAAACCAAATTGCTGGTAACATGCAATTTGAAAAAAAAAAAAAAAAAGTACATCAAGTACACAAATTACTGGAGAAAATGCTGCCTGTAGTTTCCAACCAAGTTAGACCCACAGAAAATGTCATGTCAAAATTCTTCAGGGTCATGCTTTATACATTTGTGGATGAATTTATTACCTCATTACCCAGACCATTTCGGCATTATAGAGCAAAAACTGCCTGTGTAATGGGAGCTTATGCAAACATTGATTTCTCATGGTGAACTTCCAAACATCTTCAGATTATTCTTGTGCACTCTTAGAGTTTATCTCTTCACCCAGCAACAGACAAGTGTATTAATATACTGTGCGTGTGTGTGTGTGTGTGTGTCCTCGTTTTTGTTGACACAATGCACAGGCTATCAGTCGCTATTAACTCCAGGAGAGTAAGGGCAGGTCAGAGGACAGGCAAAGCAGAATTCCAACAAAACAGTAAAACGAACACACACTGTCGGATCTCTTTTTGCCCAACAATTCAGTTGGGCACCACTAATCTTTTTAAGTCTGTTTGCAGTACCTTCAATTACTTGCTGAAAGCAGCACAGATCGGCTTGTACATGTCATTGTTTGTATGGCACAGAAACATGAATTAAATCTGTCAGTCTTTTGATCTGCATGCCAAGTCAATAGTGTAGTCATTGTAAGTACTTGTCAAAAAAAAAACACAAAAAACAAAAAATCCTCTGTATCCTGCCACAAAGACGAGAGGAACAACTTTTGCCCTTTTGCCTATTTTTTTATCACTCTTCTTGTAATATTCCTTTTAAATATGACATTTATTTGTCAGCAGAAAAAAAGGAAAAAAAAAACTCTTGTCATGTGCAGTTCTTAATTATAGATTTTCAGGTCTGTGAAGGGTTGAGTTACCTCTTTCCATTCAGTGCATAACCAACCAAGTAATGGAAAGAGAAAGGTAAATAGCAGCACAAGGAAAATACTGTTTTGCATTGGTCCTGGTATGATGGTGTGCAATTTCTTCCTTTAGAACTTTTTATAAAATCCAGTGCTGTGCAAATAGAAAGAAATAAAACAATCTTTTTAGGAAGAAAATGGAGAAGACACTGCGTTTCATTGAAGCTGAAGTTCAACATTAAAAAAAAATTAAGCGTCTACTGGAAAAAAATTAAATTGGCACCCTCAATTTTGTTTAATCACCAAAAATCAAACATCCTTATCAAGAAAAATGCTTCAGGAAAGTGAAAATTTTTTCCAAATCATCTTTAAAATCACAAAATTTGAAGACCAAGATTACAAGCTCCCTAGTTTTGCATTTAGCTTGTGTTATGGTTAATATTAATAGAAAGAAAAAAATGTGCAAAATTTTTACATTTTAATAGACACAAATAATTAGAAAGAAATGGATAGCAGTGATTGTTGAACAATATCCAAATCTCATTTTACTAACTGCTCCTTAGATAGCCAATAAGTAAAAGATTGATCCCATCCAGCCATTTGATGTGGAAAAGGATGGGGAAAGCTGCAAGGAAGACATCAAACTGGAGCAAAGGATCTCAATATTAATTTATCTGATCAAACTCTGAATAACAGAATAGGCTCTTTATGATTGAAAATCATTTTGAGTTCCTAACTAATCCTATTCCCACAAAACAATTAGGAGGTAAAGCAATCAGTTTCTAATGTGGAGAGTGAAGCCATTGATGTGTAGAGCTGCAGGGTTAACATCTTTAATGAAAGCTACATTTAGTTTATTTGAGGAGCTTGAAAACACTTCCCCATCTGAACAACAATTAATATCCAAAAGAATGGTGTGCTGAAAAATCACTGTGACCATAATTGGAAGTCACTACAAGTTACCTCTTTTAGACTGAGATGAGAACAAAGATGCTACTGAATGTGTTGTCTTGGGTCTTTTTGTCTGGCTGACCTTACTGTAGATGAAAAATCTGTGACAGCTGTAGCTGTACATGGCACAAAGATCACTCATGGTATTCTGTATAACACACACACACACACACACACACACACACACACACACACACACTTCAGCTCACTTTGTTTCCAGAGGCATTGTATTCTCAAGTTTCAAAGCTGAGAGGCAAGCAAAAGTGCCAATTGGAAGTCAAAAACAAAACAGCGAGGAGATATACTTTAATAGATTCATCTGCATCACTTTGTTAGCAATCTGGGATTCAGACTTTCATTTCTCCATCACTTGAATTAAGTACATACGCGTCACAGAAAGACATAGTCTCTGAAGAGCACGTTGTCATAGGAAGGTGAATAATGTTGGCCCCCTCCATTACAGCAAATGAAGTTTGCAAGTAGCAATGGAAAAATTGCAGGCTTTGTTTGGAATGGTTCTCGAACCAGCTTCCAAGGTTTGTTATCTATATAAACCAAATATTTCATACTGCTAAAATGGGGTGGAAATCTCATGAGATCATGCTTTTAAACACTATTCCTAGTACTTCTTGTTTTCAAACAGACCAGAAATACAATGTGAATGTGTGAATTTGCCCCTCCCCCGCCCTGTGTGTGTGTGTGTGTGTGTGTGTGTGTGTGTGTGTGTGTGTGAGTGTGTGTGTGAGCTTGGGCGCATTGTTTCCTTTCACAAGTTCTGGCCAGACCTTAAAGCAACATAAATCTGTAAAATACTCTTTTGTGCTTTTGTCAATCAACAATGCCTCCATTTGAACTTAATTTGCTGAACATCACAGATCTGAATAACCTCATATAAGCACAGGAAGTATTACAAGTATTCAATCTGACTGAGATTTGAAGCATGTAAGATATTAGGGTTAATAATGACAGTTTTTTAGTGATTTAATGTCAACGGGTTAAATGTGCACTTAAAAAAAAAAAATACTGGTCAGCAGAAACTCAGGGAAATTTGAGTCTGAAAATGAAGGTGATGCTATTTTCCAGGCTTTGATGAAAGGCCAGAAACAGAAAAAACAGATCCTTCCATATAAGTAACACAGAAACTGGACTTTAATAAACACAGCCGCTGCCATGTTTTTAGTAATGTTGTCTAAGCTTCATAGTCAGCCTCAAAGAAAGTAGTTGATTTAGTAACCAGCCAAAATGCTGGGAATCTTGCTGTAACATCTCATACTCAGAGGTGTAGCTTAGGAATCTGGAGACAGACAGACAGAAGTTGAAGTCCCCATTGTGTCACTTACTGTCTGTGTGGCCGTGGGTGGATTACTTTACTCTCTGAGTCTATGTACTCAAACATTAGAAGTGGACGATAAAAGAGCTTCATGAGTTGGTACAATAGAGCTTTGCTGGAAGATTAAGAGAAAATTCCTATAAAGCTCTGGCAGGTAATACAGGCCTCCCCCATTTTCCTGCACTTCTCTTTATTGTGCTTCAAAGGTGTTGTGTTTTTTTTTACAAATTGAAGGCAAGACCCTCTACCAGCAAAAAGATTACAACGCACTTTATTGGGATACTTGCTTTATTGTGGTGGGTATTGGTGTACCCAACCCACAATATCTGCGAGATACGCCTATATGTGTTCAATGGAGGGCAACAACTGTGTTTTATTATTGAATTAAAAGTTCTGTCAGTTGTCAGTCGACCCCTGGGGACTGTGGTGCATTGATTTATCTCAGAGTAGCCCTCCACACTGAGTGAAACTTCCAGCGATTCCTAGAGGAGGAAGCACAAACAGAGGGGGCAGAGAGAACAACCAGGGAGGAGGGAAGTGGAGGTAGGAGGGGAAGCTCTATTAATCAACTGATGTGATGTTGACTCTGAACCTCTCCACCAAAGGGATAAAATTAAGCTTCAGACTTTGAATTCTAAACTGTGGCAGAAAATTGTAAGAGTCTCCTGGGCAGGTTTCCACTTGCCACTCCAGAGGTACTGGGGAATTGTAGGTGTTTTAGAAACATTAAACAACAACAAGGGAACCACAGCGGGGCAAAGTCTTAACTCCATAAAGATCGTCCAGAGTGTAGGGTGTGGTACAATGAAGTGCACAAGGGGGCAACCTCGAGACCCCTATTGGTAAGGAATCCTAGGCTCTGCCCTTGAATGTCACTCCTGCAAGGAAAGCTCTGCAGCATCGAGAAAACATTGTACATGCACACACACACACACAAGCCCACATACCCTTCTGATTTCAGAACTGGTTTCAGCACAACCATTTAATTACCTAATAGACAGCTTAAGACTTAAAGCTAAAAGTTTGACCCCAAACTAGCACTTAGCACACAAATACTTTAATATCAGTAGTTAACCCAGAAATGCTTTATGGTATAACACCTAACAGCTCACCAAATGGATTCTCAGAAAATATATATATATAATTATAACTAAATATCAGTAAATGTCAAGCCGGTAAATAGCACCTAGTTGTTCAAGCCAAAAAAAAAAAAAGATTTCTCTTTCCCTTGCCACATCAAAACTCTTGGCAATTCTGTTTTTTCTACTCCAAAATAGATCCCAAATCTGGCCACATTTCACCATCTCTAATTCCTACCATCTTAGTCCAAGCATCACAGTTTCTTGCCTGGTCTCCCTTTGATATTCTTACTCCTTTAGAATCCATACTTTATATAGAAGTCAAAGAAATGATTGTAAGTTAAATCAAAACAGGTCATCCCCTCATTAATTTCCTCCAGTGTCTCCCCATAAGATACATTGCCCTGTTGCTGAGCTTTTCATGCTCACATCTTACTCGTCTGTCCCATCCTTTGGTCCCTTCAAAAGAACTTTGCTCCCACTTTGGTTACTTCGCACATTCTGTCCCTTTCACCCAGACCACTTGTCTCTAAAATTTCCTGTAGCTGTCTTCTTGATATTATCTAGATCTCATTTGAAATGATACTTCCTCACAGGGTTCTTTACTAACCACCACTCATGGAAAAAGCCATCACCCTCATAGTCATTATCTCTCACTGTTTTACTGTCTTTATAACTATTTGATAGCATCTCAGTCATTTCTTTGTCTACTTGCTTATTGTCTGCCTCTCCCAGTCTAGAATATAAGATTTGTGAAAGGAGTAACTTTCTCTTATTTACCACTGGTTCTTCCATACCTCAAATACTATCTGAAATATACTTTTGTTGAATAATCATGTGTTGAGTGCTTACTATGTATAAGTATGATGGCAAGCTCATTATATGGATTTTCTTAGTTTGTACTCCTCAATATTTTGGAAGAGGTACAATCAGTATCCTCATTTTCACAAAAGGAATATGAGACTTAGGTTGAGTAACTTGCCCAGTCAGACATCAAATAGATGATGGTACCTATATTTTTAAAATCAAGTCTATTGTGGTATAATTTATCTGTAGTAAAATGTTTCCATTTTAAGTGTAGAGATTAATGAGTTTGGATAAATGTATGCATCTGTGTAACCACCACCACAATTAAAACATCTAATATTGCCATCACCCCAAAGGATTCCCTTGTGCCTTTTCCCGGCCCCTGGCAACGAATGATCTGTTTTCCATCACTATAGATTAGGTACAGAATGTATTCGCTTGTGGCACCTATATTTAAACTTACATTACAAGCCACACTCAGTTACTTTGTTTGGCCCCAAAGCCATTCCTGAAGTTATCTTCTTTGATGCATGAACAGGTGACATTCAGAAGTTTAGATCAAATTGTTATATATTCCAAAATTTTTATAATCTAATTGTGCCAACATGAATGTAGGTAAGCAACAATGAATATAGAAAATGAACCATCATTTATTAAGGGGAAAAAAAAACTCAAAAACTAACAAACTAGGTTGAAATTCTGGTTTTGCCTCCTACTAGTTTCACACACCACATCTTAGTTTCCTGATCTATATATAAAAACAAAGACAATGATACCCACATAAAGACAGAGTAGAAAGAGTATGAGAGATCATGTAATTAACACAAAGCTCAGGTGACTGCACCTAACAGAGCATTGATTACCACAGCACTCGTTCCGATTTTATTCCAGAAGCTGGGCCACACTGCCTTACGTTCTTAGTAGTGTTTGTCTTTTCAAAGTATCATAATTGCCTGTTGAGACTCAGGCACCTCTGTGAAATAAATAGAGAAAGAAATTATTACTCAGATTGTTCAGTTGGAGAAACCAAAGAACAATTTAAGTAACTTGCACAGGCTGCAAGTAGACCTATTTGTAGAATGAGGTCAAGAACTCAGATTTTTCCAAAGACTCTCCAAGTAATTCACGTACATTATTCATTGCTACTGTATTTCTGCCAAGCTGATGGAAGGAAACTGCCTTCATTGCATTTGGTAAGTGGGGAATCTAAGGCATGAGGTTGTTAAATGACCATACAAATTGTTAAATAATGACAGAGCAAGGACTACAACTTTAGCTTGTGGATTTACCATTTTCCTGTCATTGAGCTTGCCTATCCCACAAACTGTAAAGCTGGAACTTTATCAAAATGAATTACTAATCAGCACATTCAAGAAAAAAGAAGATAATGAAGAGACAGAAGGGAAATGGAAAGAACTCTTAAGAGATTTGACAGAATAAAGATAAACACTAAAAATGGTAGAAGTTGTGAATGTGGCCCATATGTTCTTCTGGAGCCAGAAATTACCCAGACAAATAGGTGGGAATTATGGCTGCTAGACAGACAATGTACCAGAAATATCCATTTAGGAATATAGTAATCAATGTGTTATCAAGAAATGCGTCTTTGGGATCATGGAGAATATGCTATTACAGTAATGCCTCAGCAGTTTCAAAATCCTTGGTCTGTGGCTGCATAAAATGAGTTATTGGCTTGAACTGGAACAGAGAAGACAGACTTGCAATACAGAAAAAAACTTTATTCCCTTTTAGCTTGCTCCTTGCAAAAGAATGTGATAGTTGGTGAAGAAGCACTTTCTAAAATAAGAATATCCTTTTTGGGTACAGAACAATCCTTAATATTTCAATGTTTAAAAGCAGTAGTTTCTAGTAGTGTTTAAAAATTAATAGAGAGTGATGTTCCAGAATTCTTGGGTCCCTTTTCTGAAGATGCAGAGTGGGGAAGAGGGTTTCGCAGATATTAAATCATGATCTATATAAGGCATACCTCTTGAATACTTGCCGGTACAGACTTAATTCTACTGCCTATATGCTAACCTACTTTTCTTGCCCTTTACAATATAGTAGAGTGAAGTCTATTCCTTCATCTTCTTGATGGAGATATAGAACTTCATTCTTCAAGAGGAGAATTTTTGAGGAGATCTTATTCCCAGGAGGGCTCAGTGAATACCACAGGTGCTCATTTGTCAAGAACATTTTAAGAATGGTCCTGCCTGGAGGCAGAATGACAAAACTTAGCGGGAGGTATTTGAATTATGCTGGAATTCAGAACATGCAATGACGCACTATAATATTTTATTTCAGTTCATTCCTATCCCTAACTCTTAAGTAATAAAAAGAGCAAACCAACACTATGTTTCTACATGCTTGAAATGTGTAGGATGTGTGTATGTATATGGTTAGGGTTGGAGAGAGAATGTCTTCACTCCTTATTGAGGTGACCCTCTCAGTGTTTGAGTTCTGCTGTTCAATTTTAACAATTGAGCCAACAGAGAATAAATAGCTGGGGAAAGACAGACATACAACAAAACTGAGAAATCGACAAACGTTATCACTAATGTCATTTTCTGGGACCACAGCTATCCTTCTCCCCCAACGTGTGACTTTGTGATTCCGTTTATGCTCAAGTTTCTCCATCCTAACCACTCCAGGCCCCCACTGCCACCCCCCCCCACACACACACACAATGTTGTGTTCCACCCAAGAGCCATAAGCCAGAACTTTCCTGAGCTCTTGTCAAAATATTGAACTAGACTCTTTCCCCTTTAAAGCACAATGACATGTGATTGCAAATATGTCTATTGTGGCTTGCCCAGCACCTTTTCGGATGTGATTTAGTGCCAGTCTTTAACAATGAAGAGTGTTCACATACAAATCTCAATTTTGTATTGTTCTATAAGACCTGGAAGACTTAAAGACACAACAGTCTCCAAGACCGGAGCAGTGGCTGCCCCCATTAAACAGGGTGGGCACATTGCAGTTTCTCAAGCTCCCAGAGGGTGCCCTCTACCCTTTTTACTGTTTAGTGTGGAGTAGGCTGTAGGGTTAGGGACTTGCATACTGCCAGCATGTGCCCGGGTGGGAACACATGGGTAGTTCCCCATTCAGAAGCTCTGGGGGGTGTTGAGAGGCAGGGGCCTCGGAGGTCAGACGGCGTGTCACAGTTGGCTGTTCACCTATAGCCACAACCAAGTGTGGGACATTTGGAACAATTTGTTTTGTTATCTTACCTTAGAGCAAAAACTAAATTAAAATAACAAAAGGAAGAACTCCACAGCCCCATTACCTAAACAAATCAGTGTTGTCTTTTCCTATTACCCAGAGGCCTTATTCCTAGGCACAGTCAAGGATTACCTTAATGGAACTGTGTTATTGTGTACGTTCCGGAATATGTTATACTAGAAAGCTATTTACTGTTTTGCCTTCCTTTTTGTCTTATTGCCCTCTAATACCCAGGGTAACTATACAAACCTATAACATCTATAAACATAGATATAGGAGCATTTGGTTAGGAAAAAATAGGATCATGCTATATACCTTTCTCTGCAATGTGCTTTTCTCACCTAAGAACATACCATGGATACAGGGGAGGTTTCTGTCACTTAAAAACCTGTGCTTAAGTTTCATAGTGTCCTGGAAAGACTTTTCCTCTTCGTAGAGGTTCTGTCTCCGCATGTATGGCTGCTCCTGGAGATAAGCAGGTCACCATGACATGAGCGGACACCCATGCATTGGACATACGTCAGGCATGGCTGGCCGGGACAAACATGTTATTAAAAGCCTGGGTTTGGCATCAGACAGACCTAAGTTTGCATACTTCCTCTGCCGCTCACTGGCTCTGTCACCCTTGGGCACAGTGCCTTGTATCTAATAAACCAGCTAAGAGCATGGAATTAAAGTGTAGCAGAACAAGAGTCCCGTAAACTTGATACAAGTCCACCTGTAATTAACTTACCCAGGGTTTAGCCATGGGAAAATCTGAAAATAAGCTATTTTAAATCTAGCATATAGGTGAATGTTTTATGTGATATACTATTATTTTGTTATTATGTAGAGGAGGTGGACCATAATCTTTTTGGTGTTTTGCTATTCTAAGGATCTTAATCATGTCTCATTTTCTGTGGGTTTTTTGTTTGTTTGTTCGTTTTTTATCTCTAATAAGACAAAAAACATATCTCTAAATGAAGCTAATAGCACTGGGCTCACAGAGGTATCGTGAAGATTGCAGGAGATGCATTTATGGAAAGTTCTTAGCTCCATTCTGGCACTTGATAGGCATTCCATAATAGTTCCCTTAATGCATTCTGAGTTCCTTTCCATGTTCTGTCCATTTTCCTTATTTCAACCCTCAAGTTTTGGCTCAACCCCGAAAGCCACACTCAGTAAACCTTTCTTAATCTCCCTTTCTTCTCTTCATTCCCTTACCGTGTTCCGAGTCATTGTCTGCATTTTTTGATATTCTTACCTCCATTGCCAGTTCAAAAGCTCCTTGAAGGCAGGAACACTACTGCTCCATCCCCAACGTTTTCTTGAACAGAAGACACCACCTAACTTCTACTCACAAACTGAGAAACCCAAGGCAAAGGGAGCAAGAGGAAAGAAAGAGAAGCGTCCAAGTGAAATGTTGAAGGTGGTTACTACTATCTTCAGCTGTTCGCTGCACTCCAGCTTCCTCACCCTCCGCCTTTTCCCTTTGGCAGCCTCTGGCTATATTCTCTGCCTGTAGTCAGCCTATCTTTTTTAGCTCAGTTGCTGGAGTACAAGTGTTAAATGCCTCATTAGCACCTTTTTTTTCCAGTGACTTGGAAGAGTAGATGCCCTCAAGTGGCTCCTAAGACTATAGTCACAGCCGGGGCTGTGGCAATGGGGCAGGAATTTGCTCTCAGCCTCACCAGGCTCTCAAATGTGTGCAAAACCAAAGGATATTGCAACTTTGTTTTTGTCCCAGCTGTCCCAACAGCTTTCATTTGGGGCTTTACTCAGTTTCCAGTTGTACAACCTGGCGGCAGCAGCAGTGGTTTCTTCTTTTTCTTTAACTGTTGCCTCCTCTTCTTCCTCCTCTTCCTCCTCCTCTTCCTCCTCCTCCTCTTTTTTCTTCTTGTTTAAAGGGGCCAAAGAGTATCCTTTATGCAGTGTTTACAAGAAAATATGGCCTTAAACGCTTAATCAAGTATCTTTACAGCATTGTAGTTGCTCAAAATAAAATTAGGTAGACATGTAATGATAAAAGGGATTTTAAGATAAAAAGAAATTCATTGCTGTAATTTGTCTTCCAAATAATAACAATAGATGAGCTATCTCCTCTTTTATCTGAAACTTCGGCTGTCTCCCTTCACTTCGTGACACGGGGCCCAAGACCTACATTATTGCATTAAGTTTGCAAAGCTACAGAGATGCCCTTGAGTGAGATTCATCATCTGTCCTAAATTCTCCACACGCTCCACTAAAAGCCTAGTGGCAGACTGAAGGGATTGTCAGAAAGCATAACAGGCAAAATAAAAATTTTATGCTCTTTTAGGCAAGTGAAGATTTGCCCTGTAGCAATTTCTGATATTAACTCATTAATCCTCACAACATATCTAGAGGATATATTTCGGGAAGGAGCAGTCCTTATCATCTCAATCACCTTCAAAACTTGCCCCAAACAAAGCACTGGCCGTTCCCCTTGGTTTGGTGGAGCATATTCTCTGAGCCCAGGAGGAACCGGGACTGACAGACAGGATTCAGAAGCACGTCTACAACTCCCTTCCCCTGACATGCGGACTGGCAGTGGCATAGGACCCTGGGCTTGGATTAATGCACTTCTGTTGCCATCTTGAATTTATTTTTTAAATGAATGTTGATCCAGAAGTCTTGAATTTTCATTTTGTATTGGTCTCCTCCAATTATGTAGCCAATTCTGCCTGTCATTCATCTTAGGAGAAAAGACATCAGAAGTAGAATAGTAAGGCCAGGACATGTTTCCTTGATCTCCATACTAATGCTGATGATACAGGAGTAAAGTCCACATTTTCTGTTGTCTCATCAGTACTCTAGTTTTGCTCTACTTGTTCAAAACTAAATTGGGCTATGTGCTTAGAATTTTAACGAAAACGTAAGACTAGATATTTTCTTTCTCGATTCTATTTATGCCACATTTACTTTATGTTTCCTTGGTTCGAAATCCTGTTTAATTTACTTTATGGTGTTTTTAACTGTTGCCATATAATACCATACCTTCTTTGCATGTGGCATCTCAACAATGTGCAATTTCTAAGAGTCAGCATGAAATCATAACTTAGAAAAACATTGCTGAGCTAATTACAGGGACTATCAAAATAAATCCAAATCTTTTCTGGGCCATAGTCCATATCTGAATCATAATAAGTGTGAAAATGTTTACAGATCATTACAAATTTTCCACATAGTTTCACTCAGTGTTAGGACCAATCGTGTTTTTTCAGTCATTTGAGTCGACATGTTGGATCATCTCCAGTGAGAACACTGATTTTAGAAAACAGTTTATTAGAGATTATAAAGATCAAAAGACAGAATTAAAATAGCCCTGAAAATGCAAAGTGTAAGGAACATTCTTCATGGAACTATTTGAATACACCCATAAGCATAATCTATTATTTATTTTGAAAAACATTTCACTGAAGTGATAAAGGCAAAAATTTGAAGGAAAGTAGCCAGGGTCTTTAATTGTTTTGTATATTCTAATCAATTCACATATTAAGAAAATTGTATTTACAAGTCTAAAAAGTAGTGAAGTTGTTTATAACAAAACATAGGAGAATTATTTTAATAAGCATTCACTTAGTATTACTTTTATGACATTGGGTGAGCTGCTACCCCATTAGATGAGCAGAATTCTGAGACTGACTTTATACAAGTTTCATTGTACCTACTATGTGCAACACATTGGAAGATCACATTAATGTTCTATATTTCTTACTCCTTTGCATGTTCTTAGTCCTCGTAGACTGAACTGGTAGAAATATATTCTGAGAAACAATGAACTCAGTTCTTTCAAATTCCTAACGCTATGCCTGTAAGAAGACTTTTAGATTTTAAACTTTAAGCTTTTAGATTTTAAAATTCAGGGAAGGAGGGCTTAGTTTTTGCATTCTGATAAAAATGGTTTATATATGCTTGAGTCTAAAAATGAGCTTTAGGGAGTCCCTCCCTGAACCACCACAATTGCATGTGAAATTTGGGGCGAAGGAGCATTTTTCTGGTTTGAGCATTTGTAGCTATCATCTGATTGTCAAGGAATCCATGACTTCAAGCACTAACAGACTGCCCTGAACGGCCTTTTTCCAGGCTAGTCAGGAACTATCAAGACGCTCCGGTGCACTCTAAAACCATGAAGTCCAAAATAAGTTCTCTGAGAGTCAATGGTTGCATCGTTTTGTTGTACTTGGCACCATTTGGTCCTGTGATTATTTTTCCTGATAGGGTGTATATTCTCCTTGAGAATGCAAACTACTTTTGAGCCATAATTATTTTTAGTCTACTGCAGCTGAGATACATATTGTAGCCTCAGACGTTCATGTAGTGTGGTGTGGATCACACTGTGGGGTGTTTAGAGCATGTCAGAATTGGGAGCATAAATTTTCTTGATAGAAAAGAATTTCTAACTTGACTAATATTTTGTTAAACACCATGTGTGAAAATAGGAAGGATTATATGTTGATAACACTATGACTTGCTAAAAGTGGAAATTATGCAGCCAGATGATTCAAATGAATTCATCCCATTCTCGTTCCTATCTTGCATAATAAGAATTTTTTTTTCCTAAAGAAGCAAATTCAGTTATGTGATAATACAAAATAATGCACATCATTTGTCTTTGGGTTCAAAGCTTCAAATACCCCTCCCCCAGAGATTCAGCAAAGTGTTATATTTAATACAATTAATTTAAACCTCCTGTCCAATGAGAATAAACTCTTCCATAGGCCATTGCTTTGGAAGGAGATTGAGAAAATTGAATAGAAATAGAAGTTATTCTTTAAATGTCTCCATGCTAATATGCTTATCCATAATGATTATTAATATGTGCAAAAGCAAAGAATTTGATGATATATGAAATAAAGAACTGTGGTTATAGCTAACATTTGATCTCGAACTTGGGACATGCCACTAACTTTGGGGAGGTGTAGCAAACATTTTGGTCTACCCATTATTGTCTTTTTCTCTTAGTAAGCGTATTCTCATTTCCTTTTGAGTATCCGTCCCTCCTCAACATGGCATGTTTAGTGATGAGAAACTGACTTAACACCAACACCAGAGATAGATCCTGATTGGCTGAAAACAATCAGCAAGTCCAATCTCTGACATAATGACCAGAGCCCAGCGAGGGCCAACGAAACACAAGATTTTTGTTGAGAGTTTCTGAAGAACTAAATTTCCACCCTCTTCTTTGAGAGCTACCAGAAGAGATCTTCTCTCTTTCCTAGTTAATGTGAATTAAGAAGCATCAAGTTCCCCCAAACTGAGCCTGTCTTGGATGAAGCAGACACTCTGGCAAGCAGAGATGATAGAGAAAAACGGGATCTTTAATAACACACTTTAATATATTTTTTTTAATTAACTAATTTTGGAGTTATATATAATTCACATATAAGATTACATTAGTTTCAGGTGTACAACATAACGATTTAATATTTGTATATATTGCAAAATGATCAGCACAGTAAGTCTAGTTAACATTTGTTACCATACATAGTTACAATTTTTTTTTTCTGTGATGAGAAGTTTTAAGATTTACTCTACTAGCAATTTTCAAATATACAATACAATATTATTAACTATGGTCATCATGCTATATATTACATCCCCAGGACTTATTTATTTTGTCTCTGTCTGTCACTTCACTTAACATAATGCCCTCAATGTCCATCTATATTGTCACAAATGGTAAGATTTCCTTTTTATGGCTGAATAATATTCCATAATTTATATATATATATATATATATATATATATATATATATATATATATATATATATATATTCCACATTGTTTTTTAGCTTTTAGCCATTCATTCACTGATAATATATAATAAATAAATAAATAATGCAATGAACATGGGAGTGTGTATATCTTTTTGAGTTAGTATTTTCATTTTCTTCAGATAAATGCCCAGAAGTCAGATTGCTAGAGCATATGGTAGTTCTATTTTTAATTTTTTGAGAAAACTCCATCCTCCATTAATTTTTTAATCAAACCTCACTTGAAATCTGACCTACCTTTGACTCACCAGCAAGTCAATAAATTACCTTTTTGGCTATCTTTTTCTGTATTATATAGATGAGGTTATGAAATCTATAAATCTAGAGATACTACCAACAAGGAACACAGTTAAACACAATTACAAATTTTGTCTCTAAATATTATCACGATTGCTTTTTTAATAATATGGAAGAAAAAATATTTTTCAAGATATAGTGAAGCCCCAGAAATTTTTCCTAGATTCAGCTCACCAATAAGCATGTATTGAATGATGACAATGAGAGCAATATTTATTGACTGCTCGATTTGTTCACAATAATAAACAAAAGCTATTTTCCTTATGAGGAAATTGAGGCTTAGGTTAAGTAATTTATCAAATGTCAGCAAGTAAATGGCAGAGCCAGGACTTGAATCTATGTCTATCAGACAGCAGAGCTCATGGTCTGAACCCATCATGTATCCAAACTTTGGTAGACTAAACATAATTATGGTTTAAGTGTGGTTCGCATCCCTATGGAAATATACTCTTCACTCACAAGAAAAATAATCGAAGAATCAAATGATACCAAAGCACAACAAAAGATGAACCTGTAGAATCTCAGAGAATGTTCAGAATCCCATATCCTCAGGCAAGTGGCAGAGTGGTGCCAAGAGAAGACGTGGCTGAGTTACAGGAAGTTGAGTAATCCAGCTACCCTCTGGGTGTCGGGCTCTTCATCTTGCAAATGACTTGGTGAACTGAGTAATTTTAAAATTCCCTTCCAGCTCATAGAGTCTGATAAGCCTTGTCAGAGAAAGAGTTCAGAGCAATCTCATGTGAGGTTACATTTTAAGTCTTTAAATATGGAACTAAATTCATCTTTCTGAGTGATAATTATGTAAATATTCCTTTTATAACTTCATTAAAGCCTTGTGAATCATGGCTAGACAATTTCAATCTCCAGATAAGTTAGTCATTAGAATAATACAACCAGGAAAAATAAGATTCTGTTCAAATTCTGTTTAGAGAAATGTGGCCGATGTTTTTCCATGTATATAATAACAGTGTTTGGTCTAGCTCTGATTTTTCTGATCAGTTGCTGGCTGATTCAGTGATATTACATTACAGATCTTTAAAATATGTTACTTACCACACTGGGAGTTTTCCTGCCAATAACTTCATGATTTTGAATTTCCAATAGGGAAATCAGGAAGATGAGTATTTATTGTTGAGTCTTATTATTTTCTTCTTAACATAACATTTTCTAAATTGGCTGAAGAGCTCTAGGTCAAATTCAGATGTTAAAGGAAAGCTCTACTCTGACTGACTGCTTTCAAAGCATCAGAGTTGGATAAATATTTCATAGTGTTCCTTTGATGATGATGTTTTAGATGAAAAGCTAATATCAAGTCACTGAATTAAGACCTTATTTAATGTTTTCAATAACACTCTATCTTTCTTAGACATCTATCAGTTTCATATAAACCTGGATATACCTTTTCTCCCCCAGAGCTGTAGCCACCACCCCTATCACCTCTCCAATAAATATTACACAGAAGCTTTTAGAGGAACACAGTCTTTCAGAAGGGAAAAAAATATCAGAATAGTTTGCAACATTACACAGAATGACCCAATCTGAAAAATTGACATATCAATGAAATATTGCCATAGAGCAATAAATAAGCATCGAATCTGTGGATGACTGGAAGCCTCATGAACAGTCTCAGGTCTCTTGGGTCCTATCTAGTGCACAGAAGAAGCCATTCATTAAATGGACCTCCAGCCATGTAAAATCTGGTATGTGGCTTCAAAGAGTAAGTTACAATGTGGAAAAGTTTAGCCAATCGAGCCACTTTATAGCCCTATTCTTATCAATTTAATGAACTTTGTGGAATTTGAAAGTGACCCAGCACCTGTGAGATTCCTAGTAAACTATACAGTTGGTGTAATTCCTCCCTAAATTTGCCCCACAATGTACCACATAACACAGAGATTTATTGAGATAGTTAATAGTAAAAATTGGGTTGACAGGAGCAGCATTCAAATATTTATTAAAATAACACCTAAGCGATGCACGACACTCTGAATTGAATATAGCATTGTACACTCACTATCAGGGCACACTGCTCTGTCTTTATAGTTGTATTGACATGCTACTTGTTGCTTTTCAAATTATGTAATATAACATCAAGTAGATGGCTCTTTTAAGAAGTTTGACTATAAAGGAAAGAATAACCTGAGTCAATTGTTTAAAGAGAAGGTTGGATCAAAGAAAGGTATTATATTTTATGGACAGGCCTTAGAGGGAGACTTGAGAATGTTTACAGGTTGCACAAAAGAGGATGGTGTAGCAAGAGAAACTGAAGTGACTCCAGATGAAATGACGTCTAGGAAACAGTGAGAGGAGGGGATCAGGTGGATAAGTTCTATATACTTTTTTAAAAATACACATTTGTGCACTGGAAAAAAAGGGGAGAAGGCATATCCAGGTTTTCAAACAAAGCAGTTTAAATAATGCACATTTGAAACTCAATGTAAGATGTAAACGTGGTCAATAGCCAGCATCATTGCTGGACATGTAGCATGTTTTGAGTTCAGTTCTCTTTATTTACCAGGCACTGTACCAAAAAGTGCTCTTACTTACGTACATTATCCCATTCAATTACCACCCTAGCAATTTAGCATGCTAACACCATGAAGATATTAAATGCAGCATTAAAAACTTCCACTAGGAAAGCTTAGCAAAAGGGTAGTTTTGTTTTCTAACTGAGCTGTAGCAGAATGTCTTGGTACCATTTATAGGAATTGAAGGGATGTAGTTACATAGTGACTGCCTTCCGAAGAACTCTCTCCCTCCGACAATGTTCCCACAAGGCAGTTACATTGCCTTTCTGGAGGTGCAATAAAGCAACTGATTCAGTAAGTTGAATCCTTCCATTGTGTGATTAACAAAGATGCAGAACATTACAAAGGCAACATGTCCAGAGTGTAGCAGTGCAGCCTTGGTCTGAGAGCGTAGACAATTAAATGTGTACCACTGTCCAGAGGAAAACCAACCTGACTCGGAAAAATGCTTACTCAGAGCAGAGTCCAGAAAGAGGGTTTTGGTGTTGCTGCTGTTGTGTGTGGTTTATTTACTAGTTTTCTTTTGTAATATAGGTAAATCAAGCATCATTTTGTCATTTTTTTTTAAAACAAAGCATACATTTCAAAGGTGACCTTTTTATATTTTTCAACATTATTGAGAAATACTCATCACAAATATATGGACTACCTGAATATCTCTCAGTGATGATTCTCAGTCATCTTAAGTATTTACGTTCTAAAATAAAAAAAAAATTTTTAATGTTCTAATTATTGGAACTAGTTAATATGTGCAAATGCAACAAAGCAGAAAAGGTTAATAATAACAACTTTTTTTTAAAGCTATGGAAGCTATGGAATATTTCAGAACGTACAGAAAGAAGTAGTAACAAATTCAATTAAATTTTAAAAGATAGCCCAAAACCAAGACAGTTGGCCTAAAAAGCACTGCGTCTCAAGATTGCTTTACTCACGATGTCAGTATCCTTGCAAGTTGCCCTAGATCCGCCTATATTCTCCCAGAGCCCAGAGTTACACAGAACAAACCCCAAACTCCAACTCCAAACTCACCTCACCCCTCAGACACTACTTCCCTAATCAGTGTACAGGGATTCTTAATCAAAACAGAGAGACTGAGCGAGACGTTAAAACACAGAGAATGAGATATGAGTCTCGATAATACCTACAGCATCCCAAAATCCACAAGAAAAAAAAAAAAAAAAACACACTAAATTGTGATGGGACTGACAAAGAATATATATATTTATCTGTTGCTTTAATTCATACAGTAGAAAGATTCTATTACTGCCAGATTTTATTATTCTATTCAACACACATAGATTATTGAGGTACTGTATCTACAGCGTATCAATAAATAATATTAAATGAAGTAGGACTGATTCATGGCTGGCATAAATTTTTCTGTATTACGACTTTCCATGGACATTGCTGCTTTTGTGTTCACTCTCTGATATCAACACACACACACACCGCGACCATAACCATAAACTAAATGACTACATACTCAGAATAGATGGCTGTTAGAAAAATACTCACACTAATTGATAATGACATCATGCTGGTATGCACATTACAATGTAAATGAGGCTTCCAGACTCATTTATGGCTCTTTTATTCAAAGTTTAGTACTTATTACCTTTTTTTCATGGTTTAGAAGGTTCTTCTTAAGGCTGTGGGATTACTTATTCCTGATGATTTTGCCCCTTGGAATTGGACCAAGAGTGCCAATTTTTAACTGTATTTTAAAACAGATGCTTACCAGCAATGAAACAGAATTGAAACGTCTAATGGAAACCACATGACTGAAAGAAAACATGTAAAGAGAAAACTGATTAACAGATTTATCCAGGCGGCCATTTGGCTTTATTAAAAGTTTGAATTATTCTTTGCATCAAAATATAGTAACAGTTTCCATGCTTTTGTCTGAGTGTGTATGAAGAGAAAGCATGCAAATGAACATCTTTTTTTTTTTTACTGATATATTTTGAAAGGTGGTTGAAAATCCATCTCACACACATCTGTGAGCTTAAGTGGCTTCTCAGGGTCATATGAAAGATCTAGGAATAAGATGCAGAACTCCAAGCTTCCCCTGAAGTGTTTGTAAAACTCAGCCAGATTTAACAAAACCTGGAAAGAAAACAATGCTTGATATAATGCCCAACTTTTCTTTGGCTCCTATTTGTGATGATTCACAGCAAGACCACATGGTTTCTCTATGTTTCAACTCCTTTTTTTCTAAAAACTCATATTTCTAGAAGTCTCCATTATTCTCTTTAACACGAGGAAGTATAGAGGAAAATTAAGGAATGCAGAGTTGGGATCTTGATGGAGATGCAGAAAATAATTTTTTTCTTTTTCTTTAAGTTGTAGAAAATTAATCACATCGTTTTGTAGTAAATTCTTAAATGCATAAAAGCTTCCTTCTGTTGCGTTTAATCCACTTGTAGGAACATTCCTCTATGTTTAAAATAATTGCACATTACATATATAAGTCATAGCATGCAATTTACTGCCTAAATATTGTTTACCTATTACACTGTTCATGATGAAGGTGGGAAGAAACTTCACGTGGTCTCATTTTCAAAATGATGAATAAGTTTTTCTTTTTTAATTTTAATGTAAGATCTACCAAACTGAAGGTGCAGAAAACACTTCATTACCAATAATAAATTATTGAGATGAGAAATTGGGATCAGAAATGATGGAAACATTAAGAAAAGTCAACTGTGATGATCTCACCAAGTGATATCACTGGAGTCATTTTTCAGTGCAGTAGTAATTTGGCAGAGAGACAATCTGACAGGAGCTCTACATTCTGCTTAGCTGGGAGCTTCCCGTGTAGCATAATACATCATGGAATTGAAAGCATTCAGTGTTGTTTTGCAATTCACAATTCAGCCCAGGTGGGCCACTATTATACAATAACCGTGCAGCTGTTAGTATCATTGCCTAAATTGCCCTTCCTTTTTAAAATTTACAGTATAATCTGCTCAACCAATAGACACTAATGTCCAAAAACTCAGCTCTTATTTACCATTTACTCCCTCTAAAGGTCCAAAATAACTAACAAATCATTCTCAAAGGAATTCCAATTATGCTGCTTGTTCCCTTAAAGAGTATAAAGGAGTAAAATGTCAGCATTGTGTGCAAGAAATAAAGTACTCACAGCACCTGCTAACAATACACACCGTATAAAGCACTTAGCCTGTAATGCATTTCTGGAAATCATTTCAGAAATTTACAAACATAATTTTTGGCCTATCTTCCCACTATTGTAAAGATTCTGCCATATGCTATGCTAAATTTTTTATCTGAATTGCCTGATTCTCTATTCCTGATATTAACATGGAGGGAGTACATAACAGACACGTAGGTTATGTCAAATACTACATAGGTTTTTGTCAGTTACTGCTCATAGAAATTAATAGCTTCTGCTGAAACTTTCTGATCCCAATGAAATTGTTCATTTATTTAACTGATCGTGTGTGTCTTCATCTAAGAGCTGTTAAGCACATCCAAAGAGCTGTGTTCATTCTGACAAAATGATAAGTAGAACATGTGTTTACTCATTTGTTTTCAAGGCTTTTAAAACATTTTTTTTTTTTTTTATGTTCTAAGTGCCTGCAGAGAGGACAATAAATTAAACAAATTAGTGGGCTGAGCACTGAAAGGTCAAACCCAAACGTAGTCTATGACTTGTTAATAAATAGTAGCTAAAATAACACAGACTAACATTCTGTGTAGTTTGCAGGTGAGATTAACTACAGACCAGAGATACCTTTAGTCAATATACTCTCTCTTAACTGGCCTTTTTGGAAACGATTGTGGGATTTATCAGAAGGGGAATATTTTTCTCATGAAATTACTGCAAAACCATGTTTAAAATAAGTTCAGAATCAAATTTTCTCAGCCTCTCGCCCCCATGCAAGCATCTTCCTTTACTGTTCATGCTATGTATGTGGGCTTCACATCTATTTTCTCCCTGAAGTAATGTTTCCCTCTGATCTGGGTATTTCTACTCCAAAGTACTTGACTAACAAGCATATGAGTACACTTGACACAGTTTATAATTATAATCTCGATGAGCAGTTTCTCAGTGTGTGTTAACTAAAAAATTATCTGATTCTGATTCTGTTGTTTTCGGCTTCTCTGAAATAGCCTTTATTCATTAATTATTTATTTGATATAAATGAGACGTGTTGACTGCCCTAGGATTTCTAGACTTGTGCATAACATTTAAACTAAATCCGACAGCTAAAATACCACTTAAACTGTAATGACATTAGCAAGTTAATGGAGCAGTGTAATCAAACCAGAGTTAATAAATATGGTGTGGCCTTAATAGATGCCAGAAGAACAAATGTCAATAGATATTGACAATTTGCCATGTGAAAGCATGACATGTATTACGTTTATACTCATGTTGTCACACATTTATTATTTTTATGGTCCACTTATACTGAGTGAATTGGAACCACAGCATTGGGCCTATGGAAATAAAAGAAATAAACAATTTTCCACTTTTCAAAACTAAGTCATCCAGGATTTTCAAAAACAGCAGTCATTAAAGCTTGCCAAAGAGGTTGGTTTGTCCATCAAAATGCACACACTCCCACTAACACACAATGTGAAAATGTGCCTTTAAAACTTTGTACAAAAGCAGCAGTCTGGAGGAGAGGTTTTTACTTGTAAACATACAAGGTGGTGGTTGTCGCACCTCTTTGTGTCTTTTATTTTTCAGTGGGGAAAATACTTAAACTCATGTGAGTTGATTTTTTGCATGTTAGGCGCATAATCTTTTGGAGCAAACATGGCTCTTAGCTTCTCCTAGAAGCTCCTTATAAACATCTGCTTCCACAGCACATTCTGTATTTCAGATTCTGAATTCAAGAATGAAAACTCTCCCCAAACTGATTGCAGAGTATATAGACCCTTTTACTTAAATGTGCTTTACCAAATTCTGTGTTTTGCCTAATCCCTGAAATAGATGAAGGAAGAGACGACAAGAACCCCATACAATTAGCCACATTGCCTTTTGGATCTCATTGTTCATAAGCTTCTTGTTTATATGAGAATATCGTATATTCAAAGAAACAATGATAAACTGCCAAGACAAAAATGTGTTTTTTACTTTGATTAAAAAAAAATAATAAATCGCATTGATTTACTATTTTCATTAACAATACTGAAATGCTTTCAGCTTTCTCTAACAAAAATTCTGGGGGACTAAACCAATGTTTTGGAAACAGGATTTGGGCAGTGGAAACAAAATATTTTTCAAGGGAAGATACGAGAAATCATTTATGAATTACAATAAATAAGTAGCTCCACTAGGTTTGAGCATAATGGTTTGTGGATAATTGAACTTTAAAAAAAAATGGTTTTAAAGAACAGTTGTGGAAATGGAGTGATAGATACATGAAGTTTCATTACACTAATCTCTACTTTTGTCTAAATTTGAAATTTTGCGTTAAAAGGAAAAAGTAACATTGCTTATTTATTATAGAAAATTCATAAAGCACAAATAAACAAAAAAGGAAATCACTAAATGACACTAAATACTTTAGAAGAGTATCATGCTGTTTATATCTTACTTTGTATTGTGCTTTCCATTTATCATGAGCAATTTCTCAAACCTGATATTTTGTAACCATGTAAGATTTCACTTTATGGATCTAACTTGATTTATTTTAACTTTCTCCCATTATTAGGCACTATTTTATTTCTCTCTCCCCCAACCCCAAATTATAAACAATGTTACACCAAAAATTATAGATGACATTTGCAGACATTTGTGATTATGTCCTTAGAATACATTTCTAGAAATGTAATTTCCAAGTGAAAGAGTATGAAATCTTTTATATTTTTATGTATATTGTCATATGAACTTTCAGAAATGCTATTAATTCACATGTCCACGAGAAGTGTCCTAAGAGAGTCCATTGCCCCACATGTTTATGAAACTTGATAAGCAAGAGATGCTATGATTGTTTTAACTTGCTTTTCTTTAATCATTAGTGAGGCATAACTTCTTTTATATGTTTCTTGTCATTAATATTTCTTCTTTTGAGCTGGGCCATATACAACCTTGTCTAGTTTTCTACTGGGCAGGGCGTGGGGGGGGAGGGGCAGAATTTTTCTTTTTCTTATTACCTCACATCCATTTCAATAATCCTAATAATTCAACACAAAATAAGTTTTGGGTTACTATTTTATGTCTTAATTTTTCCACATTAAGACATGGTTTATACACAAGTGAAACCATTTTCAACATATTAATCAACCACTGCAGACAATTCTCTCTAGTGATCAAAGTAATAATTGCAGAAATGATGTTATAATTACCCACTTCTCATATCGCTGGCAGAAAACAACTTAGATTTTGCTAGGTACGCAGGTGAACTTTAGGAGTAAGTCTGCAAGTGAGTTGAGAGATGAGGGGTAAAATTTGAAAGCCTGTGGACATAGCAGTAGCAGTCCTAAACTCCAGTGAACTGTCGCTTTACCCCCAACACCCCAGCAATAGCCTCCCTCCAAGTTCAGTCACCTAAAGTCAGGGACTGAGTGATGAAACTGTGAAGGTTTATATAGTATCCTACTTCCTTAATGATATAATTAGATAGATTAAAACAGGTGAAAGAAAACAAAAATTATTTTGGTCATTGGACTATTTATGTTCACAAAAGGAACAAAGATTTCCTAGTTTCATTTAGGGCAACTATGGGCACAATCTGTGTTATTTCCTAATTCCTTAGATAATTGCCATTTTAAAATCTACTTCCATGCTTATATCAATGGGTATCAACCAATACCCCTCTCTTGCTAATTTTTTAAAAATTAAGTTTCCATATGTAAATAGATGAAAGTGTTATGTTATTTATATAAATGTAATGCCTATAGTCTATTTTAATATGTATTTATGCTAACTATAAACATATGTAGTTACTATGAAATATATCTGTTTATAACTATAAAAACTAGAACGAGACTATTCCAGCCATCTCAATCTCAGTATTGAATTTATTCTAATATTCTGACTTGATTTCATAGTATTAAAAAAGAAAACCTTGATCTACATAAGCAATTGCAAATGGTGGTTTGAAAAAAAATATTTCCCTGTAGTCTCAGGATATGAAGTATTGATAATTCACAGCTTAAAGTAAAACCAAAGTTAGTCACTAATTATATTTCAGCTTTTCTCAAAAAGCATCTAAACCTAACAAACAGTGCTAGAATTACCCTTCATATAACATTATATAAACATGTTATGGGTTCTCTTGTTAATGAGCTGTCAACAATTCTTCTATGATGAGAACATGAGAACCAGCAGACGTTTCTGATCCTGTGCTACACATGAGCTATTTTACAATTTTATGTTGAACAAGCATGCAAAGACTTGAGTTTTCTTTTTAAATCATGCAACATTTAAACATTCTTAGCCATTTAAATATTTATACACTGTCCAAATATATGCATCGGGGTAGAAAAATTTGCACATGTGCAAAAAGTACCTAACCCACAGTTTAACAAGTTGACCTCCCAAAATATGTTAACATGTCGATTATAGTATATTCGAGTACATGTTTTTAAATGTAGCTTTTAAAATATGGCTAATAATAGATGCTTTGAAAAACTAATGTCAAATCAAATTTCATGACAACCTCTAAAGAGTGTATAAACCACTGCTTTCATTCACAGTACAGAGTGTAACTTGGGCCCTTAATCAGATAGTCCTGAATTTAAATTCTATCACTTCTACTAAATAGCTGTGCAATACTGGATAAATAACTAACTTATTTAAACTTCAGTGACCACACCTATTGTGAGAGTTAAGAAATATATGCACAGAAAGCAGTTAGCCAGACTTCCAGTTATGATAATGGTGGTAAGTCTTATTCAGTTGTCATCTCCTCACTAAGGCCAATCCTGATCATTCTACTTAGAACAACAATGCCCAGGTTCTCTCAACCCCACACTTCTGATCCCCCATCAGTTTTCTTTATATCATGTTGTATCACTTTTTAACAAACTATTAAACATCAACCAGTAGCACATGATCTCCAGTTAAAGGGATGTCACATGTAATATCAGGCTCTTTGCAGACCTTAACTTCTCAGACTTGCATAGAGAAAAGGCCTTCCCAAATACTAATTAGTAGATTCTTACCTTGAAATAGAATCTAGGATTATTAACTCACTAGAATGGAATTTCTGACAGGACAGAGAGTTGTTGTCTCTTATTTTTTCACCAAATGCTTGGCACAGTGCCTGACACCTCATCAGTAGTCAATAAAAATTTATTGAATGAATGAATAATAAGAAGAAAATGCCTCGGGACACAGTATCAGTTTTATATTGTCTTAAATTGTGGAGAAAATTGCTTTTACTCCATTTTCTGTTCCTAATACTCAGTATAATCGTATGAGGTTGGTGCAAAAGTAATTGCAGTTTTTGCAACTATTTTTAACTTTTTGAACAGCAATTTTGACCTAATAATGAAACATGGGTCACTGGAGGTGAAGTTAGAAGCAGGACTCTGACATGCAGTTTGTCTCTTCATGTATGGTTACAGCCCAAGCCAGGTTCATGGACATCCCCACGATCTAGGTTTCAGGAGGGAAGAAAGGGAAGGCTCGAGGCAAAGAGGGAGATTCAAGTTTACAGTATGTCACCACTCCAGGCAGAACATAACACCTTCTACTGCCAGAGAAGAGTAGGTAGTAGAATTGTTCCAATAACCTTCGTGTTCACAACCAAAATGGGCCTTTCCTTGTCCAATCAAGGGAGGAACAGTAATTCTACCAGTGGATTCCAAAAGACACAACAGCAACAAAAAACTAGAATCAGGTCTTGCCCTGTATTCTTAGGCTATTTTGGAACCATGGATCTATGACCATTGAGCTCTAACACTTATGGAGCCCAGTGAGTAGTCTGACTCTTCTTGAGCATAGCCAAGACTCAGTGGGAAGGCTGCCAAATCAAGAATGGTCAGGCATTCAGGAGGAGCTGCCTAGCAAGAAGAGCCCACTGGTCCTTTCAAAAGCTACATTATTTAAAGCTTTTTTATGAAACATAGCTGACATACAATATTATATTAGTTTCAGGTATACACTATAGTTATTCAACATCTATATGCCTAAAGAAGTGATCACCACGATAAGTCCAGCAACCATCTGACACCGTACCACACTATCATCATATTATGGATTATATTCCTGTGCTGTATGTTACATCCCCAAGACTTATTTGTTTTATACCTGGAAATTTGAGGCACTTATTCCCCTTCACCTCCCCCCTCCTTTTTAATTATTCAATTACACTTGACATTCAATGTTATTTTATATTAATTTCAGGTGTACAGCATAGTGGTTAGACACTTACATAATTTAAAAAGTGATCCCCCTGACTAGTACTCACCTGGTATTATACATAGTTATTACCATCTTATTGGCTGTGTTCCCTACACTTTACTTTACATTCCTATGACTATTTTGTAATTATCAATTTGTATTTCTTAATCCCGTCACCTTTTTCACCCTGCCCCCAACCCCCCTCCCATCTATCACCTCAATAAATCTAGTACCCATCAACATTGTAATAACTACTGTGTTTCCCTGAAAATAAGACCTAGCCGCACCATCAGCTCTAATGCGTCTTTTGGAGCAAGAATTAATATAGGACCCAGTATTATATTATTTTATATTATGTTATGTTATGTTATATTACGTTACGTTACATATATTACATTACATTACATTACATTACATTACATTACATTACATTACATTACATTACATTATATTATACGTGGTCTTATATTATATTAAGACCGGGTCTTATATTAATTTTTGCTCCAAAAGATGCATTAGAGCTGATGGTCCAGCTAGGTCTTATTTTTGGGGAAATGTGGTATGTATGGTGTCAAAATCTACATTTTAAACATCTTAAATACCTAATTCAGCTGCAGAATTTTAATCAACTTGCATCAGTCAGTTTTGCATATATGGCCAAGGCGTCAACTATTTTCTGAGGGTCTAATGATCCAAAGAAACACATGATCTTATTTCAGTGTATCATTTGTTTAGAGCAGGGGTGTCCAAACTTTTTTCAATGTTTTTTACCAAGGGCCATATGCGCTAAAATACACAAAGAGCTGGGCCACTCACTCGAGGTGAAGTACGTATTGCCTCACCTGGTTTATTTAAGTAAACTAAGTATATTTTTGGAATTTGCTGCAGGCCAATTAACAATGGATTGCGGGCCGCAGTTTGCCTACGGGCCGCAGTTTGGACACCCCTGGTTTAGAGGATCTAAGTCCCAAAGAGGGGATTGTCCTAGCAACCAATTACCTAGGTAATTCCAAAGCAAAGCAGAACCTACTAGACTACTCTGGCCTAATCTCATATGGGCACACTCCTAATGACAGGAGCGTGATTCAATGTCCTGGTGGTTTTGACTCAGCTTTTTTGGAGTCCATTTTCTCCTACAAAGTCTAAAGATTACTTCTGGTCTACCATCCACTTTCCCTTCCATTCTTTTTTTTTTTTTTTTCCCTAAGTTTGAATAACTTAGCATGAGGAAATGTTTAATGATTTTCTGAGAAGAATCATCGATGATAGATGAAAATAAAATAATTTTTCCTAAGGTTAATCAGCTGGTCAAAACTATCACTTGACAGGATTTACTACACTATCTTGTACCTAAGCTATATCCACGGGATAGGATTTACTGTGCTACCTTGTATCTAAACTAGGACTATCAGGATACTGGTGGCCATGAGGTCACACCATTACGGGCATATGGGACTCTCATCATAACAACGTGGAAGTCAGCCATTAACCACCAATTAGCTATGATACCTAGTTTCAGAAAAGCCACATATAATCTTATGATACGTTTTACAGACCTAGCCTCCCAGAAAACATAGACAAGCAGCCCTTTTAAAACAAAAAAGGAAGTGACTTACGTTCTTATAAAATAAAATAGAAACTGGCATAGTAAATTATGTGCTACTTTGATGTACTCTTCTGAAAGCTGCACAATGAAAACATGAATTCCTATAGTGTAGCTGCTTAAACCAGTTGGAGGCACACAAAAAATGCATTTCATCTGAAAGAGACACACTTGGGCCTTTTGGTGATATAGAGAAATACTGTTTAAAATTACGCAATCGACAAACAACCTAAATAGACATTTTCCCAAGAAGATACACAAATGGTGAACAAGTATATGAAAAGATACTCATCATCACTAGTCATGAGGAAAATTCAAATCAAAAACACAATGAGGTACCACTTCAGGCCTGTTACAATGGCCATCATCAAAAAGACAAGCAACAAGTGTTGACAAGGATGTGGAGAAAAGGGAACTTTGTGCACTGTCGGTGGGGTTGTAAACTGGTACAGTCACTATAGAAAAGAGTATGGAAGTTCCTCAAAAAAATTAAAAATAGAGCTACCCAAATCCAACAATTTCACTTTTGGGAATATTTTCAAAGGAAATACAAATACTAAATCGAAAAGGCATCTGCACCCCCATGTTCATTGCAGCACTATTTACAATAGGCAAGGCATGAAAACAACCTAAATATCCATCAATAGATGAATGGATAAAATTGATCGATATGAATATAGATAGATATAGATGAATATTATTTAACCAGAAAAAAATAAGGAAATCTTGCCTTTCGCAGCAACATGGATGGACCTTGAGGGCATTATGCTAAGTGAAATGCCAGAAAGAGATATACAAATACTGTGTGATCTCATTTACATGTAGAATCTAAAAAATGGAAAAAAAAAAACTCATTAAGAGGTTGGATATGTGGTTACATCAGGAGGGCGTGGGGGAGGGGAAATTGGAGGAAGGTGGTCAAAGGTACAAACTTCCAGCTATAAAATAAATAAGTACTAGGAATATAATGTACAACATGATGACTATAGTTAACAGTGCTGATAATATATATGAAAGTTGTTAAAAGAATAAATCCTAAGAATTCTCAACACAAGGAACATTTTTTTGTTTTGCTTTTTCTGCTTACTGAATCTATATGAGATGATAGATACTTACTAAACTTATTATGTTAATCATTTCACAATATATGTAAGTCAAACCATTATGCTATACACCTTAAACTTATAGGTGATTTATATCAATTATGTCTCAATAAAACTGGAAAAACATAAAATAACTTCATCTATGAAAAGGCAAAACAAAACAAATTACACCATCTATTGTACTAGAATCGGGAATAATCATACCTACAAGATACTTTCTATTGATTAATATACACTTTTATCATCATGCTCTATCTGTTAATTGGGTGCTTGCCAGAACAGTGACATAGACGCTGTGGAAGGTAGAAGAAATCATAACATCTTACGACCCTAATAAGTAGAATAAAGCTGTCTCTGAGGTGAGATCTAAGAGGGTGCCAGAAAAGAACTGTTTCCAAAATATAAACGCCACAATTTGGGAATCCTCTATTAAAACCTCATTCATTTGCTGCAAAAGAATTTTCCATCTTCAAGAGTCTCCTAGTAAAATATAAATATCTCTGGTAGGTGCTAAGCCATATCATCTCACACTTTAGTTATTACTATATACCTTTGTTGATAACTTGCCAAGATGAAAACACTAAATGAATTAGCAATTATTGCAAAGGCACCACTGAGAAAGGTGGGCAGGGGACAAGAGGAGAGATGTTGAGGGAAAGCTGGAAAGGTTCCAGTGATAACCTTCTTCGATCCACCAGGTTCTTGAGTCCGCAGCACAGCTGAGGTAATGTAATGTGTGAGGTAGTGGGGCCGAGTGAGTGGACCGTGGAATCATCGGAACTAGTCCACACCTAGGACTGCCTACTGCATATGGTCAGTTACCTTGACTTCTGAGCCTCAACGTCCTCATCTATAAAACAAAATAATACCATTGTATTAGTCAGGGTGCCCCTGTGTTACTGTAGGCAGGAAGAATAGGGCCACAAGGGAGTGGGGAGAAGGAAGGAGAAGGCAAGGTCAGCAGTTAAAGAGAAATTGCCCCTACAATCTGGCCAGAACTGGATTTTGACAGCAGAGAGAGGATCCAGGACACCCTCTTACCACGTTAGATGAACTTTAGCTTATTATACTAGATTATAATGCTATTAGCATGGCAACCAATAAAAAAAATCTCCATCCTCGGTATCACCATAACCGTTCTGAGAGTGCCAAATAAGGATGAAAACGCCCCCTTCCACTAAGAAGGAATGGTCAGCAAGGACCTGCCTAGGAACACCTCGGACCACCCCTAAGTCCTGAATATTCTACCCTTATATTACTATTTTTAGTGTAATAAATTGCCAACCCCACTTCTCTTTGGGGCAGTTTTTCTTCTCCAAGCTTGCCCACTCTGGCCATTTTGAGAGCATACTATCCTTTTCTAATAAATCTATGGCTTGCTTGGCTTACTCGTGTACATTCTTGAATTCTTTCCTGCATAGAACACCAAGAACCGATTTTTCCGGCAACAATACGGTGTGTGTGTGTGTGTGTGTGTGTGTGTGTGTGTGTGTGTGTGTGTAGAGAGAGAGAGATTTATTATGAGGAATTAGCTCCAATAATTAGGGAGGCTGAGACATCTACGATCTGCCATCTGCACAATGGAGATCCAAGAAAGCCGGTGGTGTAATTGTAGCCCAAGTTTGAAAGACTGAGAACCAGGGGAGCTGATGGTGTAACTCCCAGGCTAAGTCCAAGGACAAGAGAACATTATGTTCAAGCTCTACAGTCAGGCAGAGAAAGCAAATTCTCCTTTCCTCTGCTTTTTAAAATTCTATTCAGGACCTCATGAGATTGGATGAAGCCACCCACCTTGGGAAGGGCAATCTATTCAGTCTACTAGTTCAAATTTTAATCTCATTCAGAAACACCCTCATAGACACATCCAGAAATAATGTTTAGCCAAATATCTGGGTACCCTGTGGCCAAGTCAAGTTGTCACATAAAATTAACCGTCACAAGTCCATCTCTTGTCAACTTGACACCCATATGCATCTCCTTAAACCATACTTCATCTACAAATAAAGAAAATAATGTGGTCATAAATCGACCTAACATGGTACAACCGTTCTGTGCTCAACTGAAAACACATGAACTCATTCCCCAGAGAAGAATGTAAAGTCCTTGAGTGATGTTTAGTCTTTTTCTTGAGATCCTGTAACTTAAATACTATGATGTAAAATTAATAATACCTAAATACTATGACATAAAGTCAATACATTTTATGTTACATAAAGGAATAAAAGAGGAAAACGCCCACATGTATTCACAATAAAGTAAGGAGAAAATACTCATGACAATTATAGTATTTGGTTCTGGAACTGGTTAGTGCTCATAGTATTTATAACTTCCTTCCACCCCATTCCGTTTTCCCTTTGTCTTCAGCAAGCAGCTCACTGGGGTGTGGTTCTTTACCTGGTTGGGTGACCTAAACCTTCATTCCTGAAAGGTCTGGGCTGTTAGTAGTCCTTCCAGGATTGTTTTGCTGTAGTTTTCCACTGGCCTTAATCACAGGGTGTGGTAATACTGAGAGGCCCTAAAGGGTCTCCTATATACCAGACATACTCTTCTTTACCTCCACTATGGAGCAGTAGCCCAATTTTCCCTTGATAGTCAGGATCAGTCACCCCACCCAACACCATAACACCTTTCTTTGTCTGTTGATTCATGGACATGAGAAACCCAAAGTGGTCAGGTGGCAGTCTTAACTTCCAGTCCAATGGGATCATTGTTGTGTCTCCTGATAGAAGTATCTGTCCCTCTGGAATAAAGACCTTTAGGCTAGTAGAGCATAAGTTCATGGGAACAGGAAGCAAAAGATTGCTAGTGGGTATTTAGGGTAGTGATAGCGAGTGGTCTCTCTCATTTCCACTCCTTGATTCCTGGACCCATGAATCCTGGCTATGGAAGAAACAGCACCATATGTTGGACGCTGATTCAGAACATATATAGCCTTCTGGATAACCTTGCCCCAGTCCTGTCCGGTATCTCACTTAGCTGGGGCTGTAACCAAGTCTTCAAAAGACCTTTCCACTGTTCCATTAAGTCATCTACTTCAGGTTGGGGGTGGGGGACATGATGAGACCAGGGAATCCATGAGCATGGGCCCATTGCTGTACTTCTTCTGCTGTGCAGTACTTTCCTTGATCAAAAGCCATACTTTTTAGAATGCCACAACAGTGGATTCTAATGATAAAATAAGATAATGTATGTTATTTTACTTCCCTAGAATCATAAACATGTATATACATCAGAAATGTTTAATAACAGTAATACTGTGTGTTTGTCAAAGTGAACATTTCAGACAGTGAATGCTTTGGGAAATTATACTGTAATAGAATTTTCAGAGATAAAGATTCCTTAGAGATTATCCAGTGGCTTTCAAACTTTTTAAAGCTCAAAATCCTTCCTTCTAACAAAATTTACTAGAAAGCTATTATGTAAAGCAGGTAAAATTAGACTTAACTATATTTAAAAGTGGAGTGGGGTGAGAGGTAGCACAGAGACGGGGGCATGCTTTCTCAGTCAAGCCACTTTCCAGAAAACCCCAGGATAAGTTTTCTCAAAAATATATTCAAACAGCACTAGAGTCCCCTGCCATTAATTAAATGGCACCATCACTCTTAGGCAGTTTTAGAAGAAAAAAAAAAAAAATCAATGAAGCTATTTTGATCATACATATTTCACAATTTTGATTTTTACAAAAGTACTTTATGGCTAACTCAAATCATGTGTTTAAAGATTCTGCTTGCACTTTAAATTGGGTCATTCTGCCTTGGGTAACATTCTGGAAACAGGTTCTAGTTTTTTGTCAACTGAAACATTTTCACTTAATATGTATGTCATTGCTTAGGTTTGTTAACTTGTATTTTGCATTAAATTACCAGTCCACAAATATGAATTGATGACTCAAAAGTAGTTCAATGATGCATCACAAGAATGATGAAAATAGTAAGGCAAATGCTACAATGAAGAACAATTTGTAAATGAATGAAAATAATTAACTTGTGTGCAAATACAGATTATAAATCTCAATGTGCTGGAACAAGTAAATCTGAACAACACCCATTTTCAGAAGCAACCTCCCCTGCCTGGTATGTCTCACCTGTTTACCAGATGAATGCCACAACATCACATGGCATAGGCTAAAGGTCAAACCTTCGGGGCCAGGATCAACAAGAAAGAGAAGAGGAAGGTACTGTTCCTTCCCCACGTTCCCCATCAAACATGGAGAGGTGTGCCAGGGCCTAAGTGATCTGTTATTTTGCCTTTTTTTATAAGTCAAGTTTTAAAGAAGTCTTGTCAATAAGGTTGCTTGGCATCAGAAAGTCAGGATTTAGGGAGCCAGCAGTTTACACATGTTGTCTAGGACAGACAGATGCCCAGGACGTGGTTAGCACAAGTTGCATGAGTAGTTAAATGCCCCCTGCTTCCTATCAATCCTGAGGGTAGTTGAACTTGGGTGCAGTGCCTCCATGTGGAAAGTGGGTGGGGGTGAGATGCGGTTCTAGCTAGATAATTGTACAAGGTCACTGACAGACAATACTACTCATTGCACAACCAATATGTGGTAGACAGCAATGGTGTTGAACAAGTCAGACTTAGTCTTCTGTGTTAAATGTTTTGGAGTTCATTTTTGCTGTATCAGTCAAGGTACCAGCAGGAAACAGATGGCATAAAGCTGGGAACTGAGGAATGTTTAGTAAAGGAGCTATTTATAAAAATGTGGGCAGACATAAGGCAAACCAACAAGAGCTAGTCACAGGAGGGAGCCATCACCACTCCTCGGCCTGAAGGGGTAAGGGGGTGATGATTACCAAAACCCACAGAGAGCTGTAGCTGAGGCTGAGGGACAGGCAGTGGCCTTCAAGACCGTTGGTGTAGGAACCCTCTACTCCCAGCCTACAATTCTGCAGGGAGAATGATGACCCTGACCTCACTCTTCCACCCATCCAACCTCCTGCTGGTGTTTCCATTGATCAAACCCAACCACAAGTCAGAGGGCAAGGAATGTGACAGATCCAGCTGATAAAGTCCATAAGGGTAAGCCTTCCAGAGCACATTATCAAGTGGAGAAGGTAGCGAGTGAATATGAAGGGCAAACAGACAATGTCCACACACCAAGGAAAACGGGACCCAGTGGCAACCCTTGAGTAGACTGGTTTAGGAGAGCAAAGGAAGTAAGAGACTGATGGCAGGGCATGAATAAGAGACCACTTTTTCAATAAGTTGATCGGGAAGAAAAGGAACGAGTTAAACTATCTTAAAAAGTTACCTGGACAGGAAAAGAGAGTATTTCCTGATTTAGGCAAAAAACCTGATAATTTTTATCTAAGTGGCATAAAGATCTACTATAAAGAAATCTTTATAGAAAGAGAATACATCAAATCTACCCACAATGGGAGAATATAGAGTTTTGAAGACAAATTGCAGTATTACATGAACACTGTCAAAATCGTACCATTTATTGGAAATCATTACTCCCCACCCCCCATAATAATTAGTCTTAGAATGTATTCTACTACAGTAGGTTTACTGTGCCATCTCCTAAAAGTGTTTTATTAAGGTTAGGCTTTAAAATGTTTTCACATAGAACTTGAATAGATTAAGGCACTTGATAAGACCAGATTTGAGGATTGGATAAAAGTTTAAGGAAACTAAACATATTTCAAAATTGATTAGCTATTAAAACACTTTCTTTGCTAAAATTAAATGTTACAAAGAATAAAGGAAATTAGTCACAAATTAAAATGCTGTTCATATTTTTCTATATCTAACAATTTCAATGTATTTCAAGGCTAAGATACAATATTATCTAACCTTCACCTCCAGAACTCTGTGGTCTTTCAGTACCATTTAAAGGACAAATTGGAATTTTTCCAGCCTGATCCACGTAAGACTATCAGGGGTGTGACTTAAATAGATTGAAAACCTCAGGAATCACAATGTTTGAACTACTAATATGCCATTAATTGAATTAGTGACATTATTTCATTTATTGGTAAAGAACTTCATTCATCTTACAATGAGCCTGTAACATAGCAACTTTGATGAGTAGAGTAGAAATGTTTCCTTACCCTAAGAGGATAGACAAAATTTCACAGTCTGTGTTCAGTGCCATATATTGTCACACTAGACAATCAATATCCATCATAGAATTATCTAGTCCTTTCCTAAATGTTTCTCTGATATTTAAAAGTATTTTCTGTTAAACATCCAGTACTCAAATTGGGAAAATTATAACAATACTTCTTTTCAAGAAAATCGGTTCCATTTGTAAAATATGCTACTCATAGGTTTAGAGGTGTTTAGATTGGAGTACTTTCGTTAGAACAGGGGCCAAACCAATTGATCAAATCATAGTGTGAAACTACCCTATATTTCTCTGTGATAAAGTAAAAGTCAGAGGACTTCTAAAAAAATAATTGTAAAATACAAGTCTGTTTCCTTTTCTCTTCTGGCCCTAAAACCATAAACTAACAAATAGAATTTTTCAGGCTTTGGTTAGAAGCCTTTATCTTCAAAAGAGACCCGAGAAAGAAGACTTAACTGACTTTTCCATGTTAGAAAGAGTATTGCCTACTAAGATTTGTCTTCCTTGTTGGTGCCTCAAGAGGAAAACAGGAGGAGGCTAAAATCAGCTTCAACTCGTGCAAATTAAAAGTAACCCTCAGGCTAATGGGTTTTCAACACCACTCCTTACTGGGCCGGAAAAAAAAAAGAATGTGCCCCATAAAATTAAATTATCTACTCAAAACTAACTTCTCCAATAAATTATAACATTAAATACAGTAAAATTGGAATTCCTACAAAACAATCTCCCCCCTTCTTGAGGTAAACTTCCCATCATGGTTAAAATTGATTCCATCTTTAATGGAGTACTCCATCTACTTCTGGGGTCTAAAACAGGGGCGCAGAAAACCTAAAAACTGTCAAAGAAATGGCAGGACAGTTAAAGGCCAGAAAAATAAATCAGATCTCTGAGGAAACTAGAATTTCAGTTTAGAGAAATAAACGCTTTAGCACTTTACCAAACGCTAAATTTAAAGAATGTGGAGACTTCTTGCCTAGCAGATGATTTGCTATTTTCAATTTCTTTGAAGCAGCAATCAGGAGGAAACAATCAAATAATTACACATTGTAATGAGTTTGTAAGGTGGTAGCTCTTGTATTAACCCTGGCAATCACTAAAAAATGACTGTATTTCCACTAACTTGAGGAAGTTCTACTAATAGTCCTTTTTAAACAGGGTTGGAAGTCATAAATGCATTGTTGAATGCATGCTCTGTGTTAAGAACTAAACCAGTTTTTTTAGGAGTGAAAAAATAAAGGAGGACACTACAATTCACTTGCAAGATTGGCCAAACATATACAAAACTAAGAACAATTCATGAACACAACTTGACGGTACAAATTGTGTGCAACATTTGAACTGTGAAACAATTTGGGGGGAAAGGCACTATCATCATGAGGTTATGTAAAGCTAAACTGTTCAATTTGGTCTGAAAGACAATGGGAAAATATAAGAAGCGGTCCAAGATGCAGTATTATCCTGGCAGCTGTAAACAGGATGGACAAAGTCAGGGGAAACGTAATACAAACTAATACTAATCCTAACAATATCTAACACTTATAGGTGCCAGACACTGTTTTAAAACATTCTGATGTATTAACTTGTTAAATCCTCATACTAATGCTGTGAAGCAGACAGGTATTACCCCATTTTACAAATGGGAAAACTGAAGCACTTGATGTCTGATTAAACTTCTTGCATAGCAGCCCCCATGCAGGTAAATATAAGCAGAGTACATTTCATTTTCAAAGCAGATATTATCCAGAGAGAAATACTCATACTGCCACTAATTATATTGTTTAAAATGTTTTTATTATGGAAAATTTCAAACATATATAAAATAGAAAGGGAAGTAGAATGACCACCTCTCACCATGTACCCAATCTTGATTCATGTACTATACTTTCACTCATTTCTCATGGCCTTCCCATTATTATTTTGGAGCAAATCCAGACATGATATCATTTCATCATCACTAAATCTTTAGAGTATGTATTTCTGAAAGATAAGAACACTGTTTTCTTTCTAAACACAACAGTAACATCATACACCTTAAAATTTCAATAATTCCTTAATATCAAATGTCAATCAACGATAAACTTCCCCACTTTAATATTGAGAACATGCTATGTGTTAGCATTAGACACTTCCACATATTAGCTCATTTAAATGGCTGTTAAATGACTCCCCCCGCCCTCCTGTTTTCACTTTATTAAAAGAAAGAGTTTGTCTCTACTCTGTGATTCAAACCCCCGTTGCAGGCCTTCCCAGCACAATGCCCTGCAGCGGCCTCCCCCCGGACTCCCCTTTGCTTTCAGGTCCCACGGCGGGACCCCAGCCCTTACGGGGCCCAGGCTGAGAAGCCGGAAGCCGCTTTGCCTTGGGATCCAATCTCCAGCCCCGCGACCCCGGCCCCGCCCCAGTTGCCTAGGCGACAGAGGGCCGCTTAGCTGGGGCAAGATCATGGCTATTCCTGGGGGGACAATTCCCGGGGGGACGACCCCAGCAGCATTGACCCCGGTGAGAACCTCGACCGAGTCGGAGGTACGTCGCCCCTTCCCGGTACCTGCGACCCCCGAACGCACGCTCCCGGCCCGCAGGGCCTGCGGCGGAGGCCAGTCGGGAGGAGGCGCCCCACGCCCGGGCTGGGGTTGCCGCCCGATTGGCTGCGGAGTTGGGAGCGTGCCCCGGGCGGCGCTGGGCTCTCCCGGACTGAGTTGGGGGTCCGGGAGGCGAGCTGGGGTTCCGCAGGTATACCCCGCACTCCCCAGACCCTGCTTCCTGCCGCGTCCGATCCGCCCTAGCGCCCCGGCAAAGGGCCCTCGAATACGAATTAGAAATTCTTCCGTGGGACGGTTCCAGGCCCAAATGACCTCTGTATGAGCGTCTTCCTAGGCTCTCTGCCTTAAAAAGGGATCTTGGAATTTTAAATGGGCCAGTCCCTTTTGGAAATTTCTACTAGTTCTTTTGCAATGATCACCGTTCCGATGGTTCAAACGGTGTAAGGGAATAATAACTCTTTCTTAGTAGTGGATTGTTTAATATTTGAAGGGCAGGGCTTTGTGTTTCCCTTATTTTACCATTTCTATAAATGTATACATACCCACATACAGGATAAGAGGCAGGACAATGGAGGAGCACCTGGAAAATCAACCTTCCGGCTTATGACTTAGTTACTCATGATCAGCTTGTGTTCAGCAAAGTTGTTTAAACTCCTTGGGCCCCAGTGGTTTCTTGTGTACAGTATTTATCTTTAGGCCCCTCCCAATATCAGCTCCCAATAATAAATGGGTTTTAGGTAACTAATTACTCATCAGCTTGGTATCCTGAGATTTTAATTAAGAACATATCTGCTTCACCAGCTACTACTAAAAGATATTTAAGTCTTCACATACTGACACCACCACGTGGTTTCTATGACTTTTTTTCTTTAGTTTTTTAAGTCTCCAAAGGTAAATAATGTAATTAACATTGCTATGCTCAACTCCCTTATTAGCCTAAACACCATTCTTTGTGCAGTAGATAAGTATTAGTTGCAATTTTATAAATGAAGAAATTCTCTGAGCAAGGCACCAGTAATTTTGTGCTTTGTTCAAAGATATGCAAAGTCCTTCCCAATCTAGATTTCTTCCCATTACTATACTCCTATGCAGACAGCTAAGGCATGCTGACTCTCCTATGAGCCTTTTGAAATTAGCATACATTAAAAACACATTGTAATGTGATAAACTGGTTACTAAGCCAGTTACTCCCTTGTGATTTCTAATGTAAGTAAAAGAATTTCAAAAGAGGCATAGGAAATTTTGCAATCAAATTGTTATTTAAATATATACAAAAACTTACGATAATGAACAATTGTCATTGTACACTTACATATACTTATCCATGTAGATAACATCCTTTCTAAGAAGACTCAGACAATTTGGGTCTTAAAGAATCTGTACTTAAAAAAAAAAAGAGAGAAAGAAATACCGTATAATTTTTTTTAAAGATGCAAAGAAGTGCTATGCTCCAGGGGGAAAAAAATTCACTTTTTTATAATGGATGAGTCAGATGAGAGAGCTAGTTATAGACCTTAGATGATTATCTACCATGTTAGTACTATCTGCACATTTGTTAACTTCTTCGAGGAGCAGGTGTATAACAATTTAGGATATACACAATCTTTTAGTTAGTAAAAAAATGGAAAAAACCAATTGGAACTCGGACTTACTTAGCTGTGCTCAGTTACTAAGACTAACCTTAGGTTAATGTGCTGCATGGTAGAAACTCCGTTTTCCATTCTAATGGAAGCAAAATACTTGCAGTTCACAGAGAAGACAATTGATCCATAGGACTGTATCATATATTAGAATGACAAGTCCTGCCAGCCGTCCATTTGTACTGCCTGGGGTTTAGGGGTTAGATGGAAAATATGGCAAAAAAAAACTCTGTCTTTGAATCTGTTCCCAAGGCCACAGCTTTTCAGTTGGATACTGAAAGGTTCTTCTCAGATCTTTCCAGAGTTGATTCCCCCAAAGACAGTTCCCTCACAGTGTCATTTCTAATAAATTCGGTATCCAAATTGACTTAGCTAATAAATCACGTAGTCATCTGAGCCAAGCAGTAGTGAAATATTTTTCTTGCCAAGTCAATCGGAAGTTAAGCATAAGCTTTCAATAGTCGGAGGTTTCCCATTTGTTATTTGTTGCCAATACCTAGAATAAAAACAACCAATTCTCCCAATCACATAGTAGGCACTCAATAAAGTATGATATCTAATTAAGATCATAGGTGGTCTGACATATGCCAGGAGAGGTAGTTATCATAAACTAAAATCTACTCTCTGAGATACTGTGAACAAGTAGACATGAATTGCAAGTCCAGGAAAATATTTTTCATATGACATTGCATAAACTCTTCTTGCCAACTTTCTGAATTCAACATGCTAGGAGTAACATTGGAGTAAATGCCTCCCTCTAAAAGACTAAACTGTTAGTGGATGTCTGAATAAATGCACAAGAATAGAAAAATAACAAAAATCTGAAAATAAATATTTGCTATATATAGATGTGTAAGTGAAAGGAGTTTATAAGTGAATTTGGAAAAGAGTTTATAAATACTTAAAATTCAATCACCAGTCTTTTAGCAAAAGTTTGTTCATAAACTGACTTTCTTAATATCTTCTAAAATACTATTTTAGAAATATAATTATTTGAGTATTATACTTAAAAAGGGCTATATTCACATCAGAGACCTAAAAGAAAATGTAAATGATTATTTCCCATATTTCCATTTGCTTTTTCTGAGTAATGTTCCTTTAGGGTTACCACATCCCCAAATAGATGACATTTACTCAATGCATTCGGGTCTTTATCAGCACAGGAGGACACCTACCGTGTTTTCCCAAAAATAAGACCTATCCGGGAAATAAGCCCTAGCATGATGTTTCAGGATGACATCCCCTGAATATAAGCCCTAATGCATCTTTTGGAGCAAAAATTAATATAAGACCCGGTCTTATTTTCGGGGAAACACAGTACATAATCTTGAGGGAAAGATGAGTGTCACTTGTCTTTGAGATCCTCAACATGGCCAAGAGGAAGCCAAAGACAATTCTCTCTAAATTAAGGGTCACTACAGACCTTGAAAACAGCCCCCACCCCATCTTTGGCAAGTTAGGGAGAAACACTTGGGGCTCAATTTGAGCAGGAAAATGATCAGATTTCTGCAGTTTCATTGTTACTCAGGCATTTATTGAAGCCATTCACAACACATAGTGTAGTTCAGCCTATGCAGGACCATGGGGAGGACACCTAAATATCACTTAAAATATTGTTGAGCAAACAGTACTAACATACCTCAAAATGTTACTATACAGCAGTAGTGTTTATCAGACACTGAGAACCTCTGGGAATACTGGCTGGTGGGTGTGGAGATATCGACAAACATTTGGGCTTGTCTTCCTTCTTACTATTTGTCTTTGGGTTTCCTGGCTTATTTAAAAAGTCCTGCTACTTCTCCCCTCTCCAGCCTCCCTTTCAGGTTGAACAGATAATCTTCAATCTTTTTCTAATATTTAAAGTTTAACTTTACTAAAGTTAGGTCTTTAACACAGCTAAAATTAATGTTTCGTAAATGTATTTTGTGTATTTGAAATGAGGATGTAATTTTGTTTTCTTGTAGACATGAGCCATCAAGTCAGTCAGCTTCATTTACTGAATAAACCAACCTCTATCTTACTGAGAATGGACTGACTGCCGTTATCATAATACCTGTATACATGAATAGGCACAAGAATGGACAAAATAGTCAATGGAATGGATTATAGAATCCAAACAAATGTGTGTGTGTATGTGTGTACTCAGACATCTGTGTATAAATTTATATGTAAGCATTTGTATCAGAAATTTTATTTTTAAAATAAAATGGTATGGCACTGACACAGAATGGAAAAATTGGTCAGTGGAAAAGAATAAAGAATCCAAAAATGTACATGTATTTTTGTATCAAAGCACATTTTTGGATTCTTTATTCTTTTCCACTGACCAATTTTTCCGTTGTCAGTGTCATACCATTTTATTTAAAAAAATTATTTTGTGGAGTTCAGAATAATACAATTCAGATTTGAGATTGTCATTGCATTACATTTATAATGTGGGAAGGATTTAATTTTTTAAATTTGAAGATTTCCAATAAATCTCTTATAAAATCTTGTTATTAAATTTTTACTATCCTATACCTTTTTTGTTATATTTATAACCAAGTATAGTTCAATCAAGTTTTGCTATTTCCATTTCTGATTAACTTCTCATATAGAGAAAAGCGAATGTCCTTTACATATTTATGTTTTATATAACCATCTATCAAATATCTTATTAGCTCAAACCATGTTAATACAATGTCAAGTTTCTTAGGTGTGCAACCATGTGATCTTCAAATAAAGATTTATAAAAATTTCTTCATTTCTAATATTTAAGCTATATATTTAGTTTTCTTATTTTATTAGTTAAAACCTCTATAGTGTGTTGAATTACAATAATGTTACTAGCCGAAATCCCATTTTAGTTCCCGGTTTTTATAAGAATGACTTCAGTATTTCACCATTCAATATGATGTTTTGCAAATAATTTTCTCATGTTTAGCTATCTTTTTCTGTTCATATATTACTGAGAGTTTTGCTGCTGAATTCTCTCTTTCTCTCTCTCTCTCCCTCTCTCTCTCTCTCTCCTATATATATATGTGTGTGTATGTACAGATATATATAAATTTTTATTTAATTTGACATAAAAAGTATGGTAGAGTTGTTCATAATGATCCATCCTTGCATTTCTGAAATTAATTTGGTCACAGTGATAGCTTATTATTATTCTTTTAGGACACTGCTGGACTCAATTTTCTAAGATAGTATTAGAATTTTTGCATCTGAATTCATTGATTTTGGTTTATAATTTTCTTTTTGTGCTAGTTCAGGTTTCTGTGTGTAGACTATGCTGACTTAAAAGTTAATTATCTACAGTCTGTAATTATTACACTTAGAATTTGTGTTCTTGTTTATTAAAACTTCAAGTGTAAAACTCTGGGCATGGTGACTTTTTAAAAAGTAAACTCCAGGTTACTTCATGTATGGTCAGTTCTGTTTTTTTTTTCTCCTTACCACTGGCCAAATTTGGTAACTTATATATTCCTAGGAAATCACCCATTTTCTTGTACCTTTTAAATGTAATTCCATTTAATGTGGCATATATTTTTTCTTTATTCTTTAATCCCATTTGCAAAAGATTTGTCTATGATTGTTTTAAAGAACTAGCTCTGGCTTTTACTTATCTTTCTTTCAACTAATGTTTTTCTTCTTTTCCTTAAATTTGCTCTTTAGCGTGGCAAGTGAGGCAGTCTCCTAGGGCACGGAATTTAAAGAATGCCAGAAAATTCAATAGTCAAGATAAACTATATTTTAATGCAATATTTAAAAAAAAACAAAGTTAATGTAAAAAAATCCATAATGGATCAAAGTTTTAAATAAACACTGCATTAGTATTACTGATTTTTTTTTCCCTTTTGCCTCAGGCTCCAACATGGTTCAACACAGTGCTGCTCCTTAGTTCATTTATTTTCAGACTTGAAGAAAGTCTTTCAAACTGGAAATTATAGATCTCTCTATGATTGTGAAAACCCTCTTTAGTCATCTTTGGTGAAATGTGTTATCTTTCTCTCTTTTTTTTTTTAGAATTTTTAATTAATTAATTTTTTGTTAGTTTCGGTTGTACAAAGCAATGTAATAGACATTTAAACCCCTCATAAAGTGATAACCCAACCCCCAAGCTACTACCCCTCTGACATTTACTATCTTCCCTATGTTATACTCTACATCCTGTGACTTTATATACCTATATATTTAGTCAGGGTTGACATTCAACTATATTCAGCCCTTCAGATGCATAGAACATTGGTCAGGCATCTACACAGTCTGTGACGTGATCCCCCTGATAAGTCCAGTGCCCATCTGGCACCTTACATGATCTTTGCAACATTGTTGATTATATTCCCCATACTGTATTAACTACCAATTTGTATTTCTTAATGCCTTCACCTTTTTCACCCTGCCCCTAACCCCATTCCCATCTATCACTCTGATAGATCTAGTACCTATGTGGCACCTTACCTAGTTATTACAATAATATTGAGTATATTCCCTATGCTATACCCTATATCTCCATGATTACTGTATAACAATTTTTCAATCCCTTCCCCTTTCACTCATCCTTAACCCCCCTCCCATCTTAAAGAAGTCCCTCTAAGATTCCTTGTAATACTGGTTTGGTGGTGATGAACTCCTTCAGCTTTTTCTTGTCTGGGAAGCTCCTTATTTGTCCTTCAGTTCTAAATGACAGCCTTGCTGGGTAGAGCAATCTTGGTTGTATGTCATTGCTTTTCATCACTTGGGATATTTCCTGCCACTCCCTTCTTGCCTAAAAAGTTTCTGTTGAGAAATCAACTAACAGTATTATGGGGGCCCCCTTGTAGGTTGCTAACTACTTTTCTCTTGCTGCTTTTAAGATTCTCTCTTTGTATTTAACCTTTGGCATTTTAATTATGATTTGTCTTGGTGTGGGCCTCTTTGGGTTCATCTTGTTGGGGACTCTCTGTGCTTCCTGGGTTTGTATGTCCATTTCCTTCACCGGGTTAGGGAAATTTTCTGTCATTATTTCTTCAAATAGGTTTTCAATTCCTTCCCCCCTCTCTTCTCCTCCTGGTATCTCTATAATGCGAATATTGGTACGCTTGATATTGTTCCAGAGACCTCTTAAACTCTCCTCAATTTTTTGGATTCTTTTTTCTTTCTGCAGTTCTGGTTGGGAGTTTTGTGCTACCTTATCATCTACATCGCTGGTTGTATCCTCTGATTCATCTAATCTGTTGATTTCCTGTAATATATTCTTTTTTTCTATTATTGTATCCTTTATTTCTGACTGGTTCTTCTTTATGGTTTCCATCTCCATTTTTATGCTTCCTATCTCTCTGTTGAAGTTCTCCCTGAAATCACGGAGCATTCTTATAACCAGTGTTTTGAGCGCTGCATCTGATAGATTGCTTATCTCCATTTTGCTTAATTCTTTTTCTGGAGCTTTGTTTTGTTCTTTTATTTGGGACATGTTTCTTTGTCTTCCCATTTTGGCTGCCTTGCTGTATTTGTTTATATGTATTAGGTAGGGCTGTTATGCCTCCTGGTCTTGGTAGAGTGGCCTTATGTAGTAGGTGTGCTCTGGGGTTCAGTGCCTCAGTCTTTCTTGTCACCTGAGCCACGCCCTCCAGGTGGCAAATGAGGCAGTCTCCCTTGTGGCCCCTTGTGTGGGTTGTGTGTGCCTACCTCTTGTAGCTGAGCCTTGGTTGATAATCGCACATCAGTGGGAGGGACTGACCCTTGGGCTCACTGGTTATGAAGACTGGCCTTGACTACAGTGGCAGAGCTGTTGTGCAGGGGCTAATGCTACAGAGCAGGACCTGCCTCAGCAGGACTCTGGTGCCTGCCCAATCCTCCCCTTGGGTGTGTTGTACTTGGAGGCAGCTGGGTGATGCTCTAGCTCATTTTGAAGCTGGCCACTGGGGATGCCGGCCCCAGGATCACCTTGGAGGGGACCCAGTGTAGGTCTACTTCAGCCATAGCCTGTACCCCACCCAGGGCCACCCAGCGGGAGCCAGAAGAAATCTTCAGATGGCTGCCTCCCATGCTGTGCTTAGAAGCTCCTTGAGAGGCCAAGCTGCGAACCAAGGCCGGCTGCTTCCAGTGCCAGCTTAGGTCTGCTCAGGCAGAGGTACAGGACATGTTCAATCCAGATGCTGCTTGTCTGGGTTCCGCGAACCTTTGAAAGACCCTAGGAAAGTGCAGCTTGAGCCAAGGCAGGCTGTCTGCATGAAAAAGTCACTGGAAGCTGCCTGGGTGTGCCCAAAAGTTGGGAGGGGTAGGGTAGGGGATGGTAGGGACCCCCACAGCCGAAATAGCCCTCCGGATCTTTAATGGTCACACATAGGTGTGGGACCAACCCATTCCTTGTCTCTGATCTTCCTACCAGTCTGGAGGTGGCTTCTGCAAGTCTTTAGTTGAAAGGCTTCAGTTCAGCTTGCTTTTAGACAATTCTCAATAATGGTTGTAGATTAGTTGTAATTGTGATGTGGCTGTGACAGAAGGTAAACACCGCGTTTACCTACTGCACCATCTTGCTTGTCCTCCATGGTATCTTTCTCTTAATGAACATTTGTTAAGACTCTTTTAAGACACTGCCAGTAATGGCTACAAAGATGCCCCCAGAAAGCTTACATTCTAGAAGGAAGACATATATACAATGTTGAAGGTTTAGGTGACATTAGAGAAAAAATTCAGAGAAAAGATGATCTTGCAAACATCAGGCTTACAATTTCATTGCTTCTAGAATAACTGCTAAAATCCACCAGGTGGTGGAGTAAAATGAGTTACAGTGTGGTTTAGCTAACGTATTTTCCTAGTCAGAGATGTAATTTTACAGAGAAAGCCACAATTTACATACCCACATTTTTATTAGCCTATTCATGAATTTTCTGTTGTATCTTTAATTTGTACAAATCAGAATGTCTGTGTTGAAAGATTAAAGATTTTTAACCACCTTATATCCTTTCTAGTGCAAGGCAGTGTATAAACAAACACAAAGGAGCAGTGGTTTAAAATAGATCCAGGAATTCAATTTAAAACAAAGAAAACAAAAAACAGAGGCAAACCTTCCTACAAGATGATTATCGTAAGCTATCAAGTTTTAGTATAAATGAAGCACTGATATTAGGCATCTTAGCTAGAATTATTTTTGTACTAAAGGTTAAGATTCTTATATTCTCCTTCATATAGTCACTGTGTGACCTATATTTTCCTATCCATAAAAAATTTAATAAAATTGATCTGAATGTCTGTATAATGTACCTTTCATGTATATCTTTATTCATTATTAATAATGATAGCAATCTTGTGTGTATTAAAACATATCAAAATGATTTTTTTAAGATGAATCCAAATTTAGGTTCAAATGACTTGCTGTAAGTCACAAAATTAATTAGTATTCAAACCTCATGAGATTTCTAAATCCAAGTCCTGCTTTTCATCGTGCTGCATCATATAACAGTGTCATCATGTGATGGAGATGAATTCAGACAGTCTATTAGCAACCTATGTTGACATAACTAGGATCTGCAGAATTCTAAAAAGAAGTAAAACATTGAAAGACTGTCCCTGAGGAATTTACAATCTAATGGGATTGACAGTGAAGGAATAATTATACTTTACTGCTACTAATATATATATATATATATATATATATATATATATATATATATATATATATATATATATATAAAACCAACAAACATTTAAACAAATATATAGCCATATATTATGGACTAAAATACTATCCTACCTAAAAACTGAGTTTATTTACATCAATTACAAGTGTTCAAGTGCCTACTAGGTACAAGGTATTATACATTAGGTGGATACTATGGAAGCCTAAGATATTTTTGTCTTTTGGAGATTATAATTCAATAGACTGACCTAGTTTAGGTTAATTTCCTAACCTTAGATTACAAAAAAATAGCTAATAAAGTAGCATCTTTTATTTCTAAATGATATTTTTTAAAAATAAAAATATAATAACCTATTATAAAATACAAACTTTAAGCTGATTACCATTTCCAATAAGTGTTAGCTTTGATTTTTGTCCTCTGGAAAAAGAATAAGGAAAAATTGGGACATAGTTTTATTTATAGCACAGCATTTTGTTGCTTTTCTTATTTATTGGAGTCCATTTACATGGAAGGATACATAACTGTTTGTTGAATTGAAAACATTTGCCCCCTCTCGCCCGAAAATCTCACAATCCTTTTTGTTGTGAAGCTGCCTCTGGTACCCTTATTTCTGTCTCTTTTTCCATCCCCATTCACAGCTTTTCTCTTCCTGCTCTGGCTTTGGGCACTTTCACCCTTGCAGTGACTCCTAAATTTAAACTTGACCTTTCTGACTCTAGCATTTCTAATTAACCTCTAAACGTTTCTTCCTTGATAGGCATATTCCATCGTAAACTCAACCACTGAAACTAAACTCATCATCTTGCCTTCTTAAAACTACCATCATCTTCCAAAGCTCCTATTTCTATTTTGTGTAACAAGAGTGCCACGTACAGATTTGCAGATTATCCTCTGAACAAAAGAACTGGGCTGAGGGTTGAGCAGGAGCTGAAAATACATTCACAAGTGATGCACTTGGGCACAGGGCTATGTCACTTAAGACTTTTAGCACTTCCTGCACCCAGAGAGGCTGTGTTTGTCTAGTTCACACACAGGTGGCATATATGCGATTGGAGGCCCTCAGTATCACCTTTTTCTTCCAATCACTTAGTTCAGAAACTCAGAATCTCCATTCATTTTTCCATCTTTTGGTTCCGCACATGTAACATGTTGCATTGACCTCTTTCTTTTCTTTTCCATTTCAGCCCAATGCCTCATTCCTGAACTGGTTTTGTTGTTTTGTTTCTGATATATATATTTTTTCAATATTATTACTTTCAGGTGTATAACATGGTGATTAGACATTTATATAACTTACAAAGTGATCACCCGAATAAATCTAGTACCCATTTGACAGCATACATAGTTATCACAATAACGACCTTTCCATTTAACTCTTCCTCTGTGTCCTTTCTCTGCTCCTGTCTTTCCTTCACCCTGCTACAAATTACTCTTACTTCAGGTTCTTTATTGCCTATATTACCAAAAACAAACTCTTCATCCTCTCATTCTTCAACCAGCCAGGACCTAAAATATTTACGATAACTTGCACAGTATCTTGCATCTTGTAATCACTCAGTAAATATTTATTGAATTATTAAATGTAAGATCTCCCACAAGAGGTTCCCATTGCCGACTTCCCACGTAGGTCCAACTGGTCCCCCCCTCCTTGTACCCTAGGCACCACTGTGAACTACTTTACATTTTCAGAACTGGTACCCAACAGCCCTGTCTTCATTCACCTGGGGCATTATCCACGCCCATTCTCACAAAGTCCATTCCTGGACCACATCTCTACAGACTTTCCTTGTCCTGGCTCTACCTTTGTCACTTCTTTTTAGACTGATTGCCGCTTGTTTTTTATGACTCACCATTGTATTTTCTTGTTTTAAAGTCATCCTTGGTTTATTCCTCCCACTAGAAGTTAAGCTTCTTGAGGCTAGCAAGTCTTTCTTACTTTGCCTCCTCTTGAGCCCCAAATTCAATGAGGAATATGTGGATATTCAAAAATATTTGTTAATTGAAAAACCATCACCCGGTTTTAAATGTGCAAGACAGATTGGACTTTTCAGAAGAGAGGTACCATTACTTAAAAACAGAAAAGAAAAATGATTATCTAGGAGACTGTTGTTTTTATTTTTATTTTTTCCTGATAGCAACTAGACTACAGTAAAAACAAATTTTGATATCATTGGGATTAATAAGTAAAACATGTGATTGAAATAACTGATTCCACTTTTCTTTTTCTTTGGTAGAGAGATGATGAATTCCAAGAACACGAAAAGATTCTGTCCCCAGATTTTCTTTCAGTTGCTCAAATCACTGAACTGCTAGCAGTGGATGTAGATGGAGTTCAACGGTAAGCCCTTCAATATTATAACCAAATGTAGAACAGTTTTAGTTCTGCATCTATAAATGACCATTATATGTTATTATACTATGTATATGCATATATATACCCAGATATACACCAAATATATTTGTTATTATGTTTTATGTAATGTATATATCTTATATATAATATATTCATGTACTATTATGTATGTTATTGTATATAATAGTACATATATAGTATATGTATTTATACATATATATATATATATCTCCAGACTCCTGGAACACAAAAATTTCAAACAACTGCCTTGTTGTGCTGCTCAGCAGTCTTCTTTATGGGAAAAGTACATTTCAAACCAACTTGTTAATTTGTTAACATTAACAGAGAGTAGGGATTTATTGTTAAAAGCAGCCTTTAGCATATACTGTCTTCTCCTTTTTTCTTTCATTCTTAAAACTGTCATTATGCACAAGAACCTTTCGGTCTTCTGTGTCATTGTGAAAAGAGTAAGTTGTTTTTTCCATGATATTAGTAGTCAATATATTTTATTATTTGGGAAATACGGAGTATTAACCATCCACCTATGATTTTTATTGGGTAAGAACCTACTCTGATTCATACGTTTTGCTTAAAAACGTGAGTATAACTGAATTTATAGGCAATAATTCTAATATATGTACCTCTCATTCTTAAGAACATTGGTTTCTATAGTAGATCATTTACTTAGAACTCTGGTCAGATGTATCCAACACACAAATTCCTAAAATGTGTTTCTAGCAATCACTCATTTTAAAAATCATCTCACTCTAATAATGGAAGCCTGATTGGCCATAATGTGTGGAAAGGGGATGATGTGATGCTCTGGACCTTAATATCCTAGTGTAAGATTTCTGCAGGCCAGTCCTCCAGATGTTAGCAGGGTGTTGTGGACCATAATGGACAAATAGAAAATGACTCTGTCAGTGGATATCATTTGCAAATCTCACAAATATTATGGAATAGAGGCAATTTACTACTGAGAAGGAACTGTGACAGATGTACTGGCTGGAACAGAAATCTGAGAAGGGAAGGCATATTAAGAGCAGGTGACACTGACAGGCCTTTTTCCAAGATGCTGTTCACCTCCAGCGCCTGGAAATCCTGGTGATTTGTGATTTGGCCGTACTGCTACCTGAATTTTTAAGTATTAGTCAGTCAATAAAATATCTCACTGATTTTTAAACAAGTATTTCATGGTGATTTTACCATTTTTGTAGAAATGAATGCTCATTGGAAATTCTGATTTTTAGTGTCAGAATTGATTAATAAAATACATTCATTTTATTAGTATCACTGGTTATTTATGCTTTAGAAAAATATTATTTTCCATTACATTTCCATTCTATTATTTTCCATTACTAATCCCAAATGTTGTTGGTCATTAAAATGCAAAAATTAGGTGTTTAATACTAGGCAAAATGATATGAGGCAAATTACAGCTATTTAATATAGTTTACAATTTATTTTGATTATTCATTAAATAAAAATTGTTATATTAAATGCAATTAATATTAAATAGAAGGTATTGCAAACAAATGCTTTTTAGATTTATTTTTTGCCACATCTTAAGTTGTACTATGTATCATGCCTTCTGTGACAATCTTCTTTTTCTTCAATTATTGGTTCTCTTTGTTGTTAAATACCTAAATTATAAAAGTGTTTTTAATCTTTAAGAAGTGCGGTCTAAGACAAAGGAAATGATACAGAGGGTGATCCACCAGTTAGCAATATGGAAACAACCAGTTTCAACATAGGTTGACCTTTAGAGGCCTCATGAATAAAATTCACCTGAAGTAATCTGAAATTTTAAAACATCAATTTTGGATAAAAGACACCAGTGTTATGTCAGCAGCCATCTCTTTGGAAAGTAGTTTTCTTGAGGTTTTTTATAATAGTAATCCTGAAATATTTGCAACCAATCATTCACTTTCCATTTAAAATAACATTATTATAAATGGGATTCTATACCTTTCAACATAACAGAAATATAATTTAGGTGTTCTGTCACTAACTGACAAAAGTATGCCAAAATCATAGTCTACAAAGCTATAAACCTATTTAAATAAATTGTAGGAAATCAGCACATTTTCCTACCTTTTAAAAATAAAATTGTGCTCCTTAAAGCAGCCAATGAAACAAAACATGAAAGTATCATTAAAACATATTTGTGCAGTACACTTCAGGTAAAGTCTGGATACATTTCTAATGGTCTCCTAACTACCATCAATCATGTTTTAATGTAACCCTGATTTGATTTACAGATCCACCCAAATCTTTTTTGAAAAAAAGATAGGGACTAAATTGGAAATAACTACTTAAACACAGAAATAACACTAAGAGATCTTTTAATAACCTTTCTATAACTGGGCCTTCATGAGCTGTTCCGTTCTTGCCTTAAGGCTTATTTCTGCATGTCATCATATTTGAAAAATAAAAATGCACTCCAATTTCAAGAGCATGCAAGAATAATGTAATATTTTTACTGAAATTCTTGGTGAGATAGTTACATCACCTATCACTGTAGCAAAACTTCCTAAGTGACTATTAAGCATCTTTCTCTTTCCCTACATTTTCCCATGCTATAGCTGTGGCCATTTCTCCCCCTCCCCTGTTCCAGCTCCCTTTATCCCCAGAGGAAAAGCTTACAAATTTGCCAGGAAGGCATGGAAACTGCATTCTAACTGCAGCAGCATTTTGCTCCAAATGCCTCCCTGCATAATCTCCTTTGTGGTGAAATGACTGAACAAAGAATACAAACGGTAAATATTTAGCTCTGCAGTTCAAGTCCAAGGTTAAGATTCAAATGGTACTAGGAGAAGAGGTGGAAGAGGTGTGGGAAAAGGTAAAGGTAGAGGGATGTCAAAAAAATGTCACCAAATTATTCTTTAGCAAGTAGTTGCCTTCACTCACATACAATCAAACACTGGAAAAATAAAAATAAAAAGTAAAGGGTACGTAACTATTGAGGTAAAATATTTAATTTTTAAAAAACATAGCACGGAGGTGGCAGAAGAAGATTACACTTAGAAGGAAGACTAACTGCTGGAAACAGAAGAAAATGTTGGGCAAAAGCTGATGCTTAAAGAGGGCATTGATTCTGTAAAACAAGGGGTGAAAGAAAAGGTGATAAAATATGTAAATAAAAAGATTTTAGAACAAACATAAGAGACTAAAGAACAAAACCAATCTAAAACTCATCTTGCTGAGAATGAAGCTAGTAATGTGGAAAACAAATTTAAGAAAACTTATACAAACTACAGATTAAAGCAATTCGAAGATGTTTCAATATGCATCCAATGCAGTGAATCAGAAAAAAAAAAGTAAACGCCATAAAATAAAAGCTTTAATTTTAATATTTTAATAGAATAAAACGTTGTGCATTACCTTATCTCTGGGATAAAGAAAATGACCTAGAGAGGAAAACAATCAGTTAGGCCTCAGACTTTTCCTTAGCAATATTAAGCAACAGAAATCAGTGGAGTAACAAGTAACCAAATTTAGGAAGTCAAAAGAATGTGATTATAGATTAAAATACTAATTTGGACTGTTGTTTTAGTTAATCCACCTGGATTTTATTTTAATGCATTGGGTGAGGTAGCATTTTATTTTCTCTATGGATAGCCAATTCTCCCAACACTGTTTTTGAAGAGTTCATACTTCCTTTACATTCTTCTATACATTCTGGCATATACCAACTTCCCATACAATATTGGGTCTGTTTCGTGGCCTATTTATTGATTACATTAAAATGCTACAAGTTTTCTGAATGGGAAAACATATTTGCCAGTGTCACATCGGATATCCAAAATATACTAAAAATGCATACAACTTAACACACACACAAAAAACCACACAAACAAAAAAACCAAAACAATTTAATTAATAAATGGGCAGAGGACTTGAGTAGGCTTTCTCCACAGAGGACATACAGATGACCAACAGACATATAAAAAGATGCTTAATGTCACTGATCATCAGAGAATGCAAATATAAACAATGAGTTATCACCTCACACCTGTCAGAATGACCATCATAAATAAATCAACAAATGTTGGTGAGGATGTGAAGAAAAGGGAACCCTTGTGCACTGTTGGTGGGACTGTAAATTGGTGCAGCCACTATGGAAAACAGTATGGAAGTTCCTCAAAAAATTAAAAATAGAACTACCTTATGACCCAGCAATTTTACTCCTGGGTATTTATTCAAAACACTAATTTGAAAAGATATATGCACCCCTATGTTCACTACAGTGTTATTTACAATAGCCAAGGTATGGAAACAACCAAAATGCCCATCAATAGACGACTGGATAAAGAAATTGTGGTACATTTATACAATGGAATATTACTCTGCCATAAAAAAGAATGAAATTTCACCATTTGCAACAGCATGGAAGGACCTAAAGGGTATTATGCTAAGTGAAATAAGTCAGACTGAAAAATACAGGTACCATATGACCTCACTTGTATGTGGAATCTAAAGAACAGAATAAATGAATAAACAAAACAGAAACAGACTCATGGATACAGAGAATAAACTGATGGTTACTAGATAGGAGGGGCTTTGGAGGACTGGGTGAGAAAAGTGACGGGATTAAGAACTACAAATTGGTAGTCACAAAATAGTCATGGGGATGTGAAATACAGTATGGGGAATATAGTCAATAATACTGTAAAAACTGTATAGTGTCCGATTGGGTACTGGATTTATCAGGGGATCACTTCATAAATTATATAAATGCTTAACCACTATGCTGTACACCTGAAACTAATATAATGTTGAATGTCAACTATAATTAAAAATAGTCAGGGAGATATATAGTACAGCATAGGGAGTATAGTCAATAATATTCTAATAACTATGTACAGTGTCAGGTGGGTAATAGACTTATTGGAGTTATTACTTTGTGAGGTATATAAATGTCTAATCACTATGTTGTTTTGGACACTTGAAACTAATAAAAAATTAAAAATTAATATAAAAAAATGCTACAAGTTTTTATTGCTATAGTTTTCTTATTGACGTTCACTTAAGACTAAATGACATTATACATTAAACATGGGAAAATAAATCTTGCTGACTGATAGCCAAAGCAGATTGAAGATGCCTGGCTCATAAGGTAACATCCCTTCCGCCAGAATGCCTGCCTGTTCATATCTGCATTCACCACTTGAGTTTTGTGCTTGACAAAATATATCAGGACACTTTCAGTTGCATGTAATATAAAACATTGAACATATGACTTAAAAAATAAAAAAATACACACAAAAAAATATATATAATAGGATATTCAGAAATTGACTGACTCCGGAGTTGATAAACTCAAGGCCTGAATAACATCATCAAAAAATGATGCATAATTTAGAACTGATTTTTCTTATGATTATAATCAAACCTATTTATTTATTCTTTTGTATTTTTGTTCCATAGACGAAAATGAACTTCACCCTTAGTTATGAATTAATTAGAACAATTTAGGAGATTGCCCACTCTAGACCCATAGTTATTATAGAGAATGCCATATACTGAGTGGCATTATATGGCATTGTGGGAAGGGGGTGAGAACTACTGTGGTGGACTTAGAAGAATCAGAACTAGGGGAGGTGTACCCTGATCCTCACTGTAGATGTTTAACTAATGATGTTAGTTAAACACAATGTCACCGTTATTTGTTCCCAAGCTTGTTTAATTCTGCTGTATTATTCTGATCATAGAATTTATATCAATATTATGATCAATCAGGACTTCCTTTTATGCAAATGGTGATATAAAGTTGTAGCACACACATTCCCTCAAAAATCACATATAAGCAACAAAAAAATACCAATTCCATCTTAGTCCAAACAAGGAAAATGCTGAAAGCCCAAACCACAAAATATGAGGATGAATGCCAGAAGCATTATAGATCAAACAAAAATACAAGAGAAATTATTAGGAAGATATACATATTTAAATATCTTAGAATAAAGTGAAAATATACTTACTCTCTTAGGTGAGGAGAAAACCCTGAAGCGCCACTCCAAGAACCCTTGTTTGCAACAGGAGGGCCAGGATGTACAAGCTTGGAGCAGATGCTTCCCATATTTACCAGAAATAGATTTTTTATGTGATAGTAAAAAGAACCTATCCTACTTTTTTTATTTTTCCCCATTAATTGAAAAAAGAGTGAAAACTGGAATTATTGACACAAACTTATTTCATATAGAAAATAGCTTGTAACATGGCCAGATCTGAGTACTAGCAAGGCATATGCATACAAGGTTATTGCAAGAAAAAAAGAAGAGTAGGAAAAAGAACTGGCAGGGAAAGAAAATACACCAGAAAAATATAGCCATGAACAGATAAAAAGTATGATCAAATGTTTATAATGAATTTAAAAAACTTATGACGCAATCACCACAAGAACATAAAACAGATATAAAAACTAAAGGAAGAAATAATAAGACATGAAAGATGATAAAACATTTTTAAAAATAGTAGAAAATGAATAATCTTGCAGAGGTTAAATTTATAAGCCCAAGGGAGAATTAGTGCTGCTGAAAATACTAATGGACATAGAAGACAGTAATAAGAAAAGTATATAAAATGAAAAGGAAATCAATTTGAAAAAAAATTTTTGAAGGTTAAAGGGAAAATTATAGTTATAGGAAAAAAAGCGAGTAAAATATAAATAGCTGGAATTCTTTAAAAAATAAAATAAAATAAATATTTAACAATCTACAGAACATTGTCAGAAAGAAAAGAAACTTAGTTGTATAAAAGACATTGAATATTTACCTTTTCAAAACTTAGTTAAGGAACTGTTCAATATTTAATCTGATTTTAATACCTTGATTTTTCTTTTTGTTACAGAAAACTGGAAACGTTTTTGAACTTCAAAAATATTAAAACCTGTTTAAAAGAAGCCATTCTACTAGATTACTATGTATCTGGATTTTTGTGGGCTAGAGGAATGGACTTTTCTATTATTCAGTATTCACAATTTATGACTTTACTAGATATGCTACTTCATAATCTTAAAAGTAAGTACATTATTTTTCTCTATTTTTAAAGAAAAGAAAATTTAGTCCACCATCTAAATTATGTTATTAAGCAAAAGTTCCTAATTTTACAGTAATTCCTTCAATGAAAATTATGTTTTTTTCCTGGGCATAACAAAAATATAGTTCATACCTTTGTTAAGTTGTAAAACTTCAAATTATACTTAGTAATGCTAACATGCTCTTAATTTGCCAAAGATGTGTTAGTTTCATTTTAAAATCTTATCAGTGCCACCCATCCCAAAATCATCAAGTTGTTCAAATTTATTTAGGTATTTCTTCATTGTCTGAACTATTTTCATTTCATTCTATCTATATCTATTACTGGGATATCTCAGAATGACTGATAAGAGGAGGTACTTTGGTAAATCTCAAAACCCTAGTAAGTAGACATTACTCACATACACTTAGATTTGTGACGTTTTTTCTAATATAACATTGAGATCAGTTACTACAGAAAATTTGGAAATTCTTCCTTGGAGCAATTTTAAATGTGATAACTTTTGTTTGAGAATAAATAGAATTGCTTCTTAGAAGGAGGAAAAGAAGGAAGTCTATCATTTATTCATTGCCAGCTCTGTGTTCTAGGTACTATGTTTGGTTCTAACCTTTAACATACATTATTGAACCTCAGAGCAAATCCTCCTGCGGGAAGGATTTATAACCACTGTCTCAGAGTTGAGCAACAGTCCAGAGAGCAAGGTCGTATAGCTGGGAAATGACAGAACTAAAATTTGGATGTCTACTGTATAACCAAAAGAAGATGAGCACAATAAATGTAAAGGTATCTGTCAACTGAAAGAAGTGCTTGTGTCAGTTGGGAGACAACTTCTTTCTTTCTTTTTCCCTCCTTCCCCACCTTCCTCTTCCCCTCCTTCCTTCCTTCCTTCCTTTTTCTTTTTTCCTTTCTTTCTTTTTTTTCCTTCCTTCCTCTTTTACTTCTTTTTGGTTGTTTGCTTGTTTTTAGTATCTTTTTATTTTTAGTTGGGCAGGTAAAAGACCTTGCTCCGCCTATAGAATTGTCACCATCATCCCAGGAAAATTTGTGGATGCCTTGTGGTCACACAAAGACTGGTCTGTTCTATGTGTCAATTTCCAACTACACTGATACAGGGGATGTTTTAAGTGAGTTAGCAAGAGTAATAGAGAAGCCACTCATGCCCTTTGCATTCTTCCTGCTCCTAGTCACCTTTACAAGGGAAGAATTGGTAGTTCTCATATATGAAGATGAGAAATTATCATCTTCCTCCTCTGAAAGTTGGAGAATTTCATCTTTGATTTTACTCAGGTATGTGCCATGACAAATATAAATAACTGTGCCAATAGAAGAAAAAATAACTACATTTGATAATTAATAAAAACAAATTATGATATTAACTGAATGATTTCAAATTATCCTACACATGGGAAACATGGAATAAAGCTAAAACAAAGATTGAAGTCTCAGGTAGCTAGTCTTGAGAATTCAGTCTTTCCAAATACTACAATTAATGATACATATTTTATTATTGAGAGACCTAATAAGTAATGTCATGTTGTTTTAGTTTCAATTGTAAACCTACAATCTCCCAAAAAGGGATTTTTAGCTAATCATCAGAAAGACAGACTTTGGCTATTATATTTTCCTCGTGACACAAATATTTATAGAATCTTTGAATACTACATGTCTCGAAACAGATTCTTTCAACACCATTGCCAAAGTTATTGGTAAACAAAGAACCATGTAAATCTCAACTTGCATGGAAAATAACAGATGCCAAAAATAAGATGAAATGGATGTTGAAATTATATGCCAAAGACTTCAAAACAGCTATTATAAGAGTAATTAAATGAACAATAGTGAACATTCTTGAAACAAATGTTAAAATGTATAGTATCATGAAAGAAGTGGAAGGTATAAAGAAGACACAAATGGAAATTTTAAAACCATAGTATACGGTAACCATAATTAAAATCTCACTGGATGAAATCAATTGCAGAATGGAGAGGAGACAACAGAAAGAAAATCAGTGAACTTGAAGATAGAGCAACAGAAATTACCCAGTCTGAACAATACAGGGAAAATATGAACAAAACCTCAGGAGCCTATAGGACAACCAAAGTTTTAATACACATATCATCAGAGTCCCAATCGGATAAGAGAAAGAACAGTGTGCTAAACAAACATTTGAAGAAACAATGGCTGAAAACATCCCACATTTGGCAAAAGACACAAACCTATAAATTCAAAAGGGTAATAGGACCAAACTAAACCAAAAGAAAAAAGAAAATCAACCAACTGGATCTAATTGACATTTATAGAGCAGTCCACTCCAAAACAGCAGAATAGTCTTTCTTTTCAAGTACACATGGAACATTCACCAAGGTGGACCATATCCTGGATCAAAACACCTTCCTTAAATTTAAAATAATTGACATCATACAAGAATGGCCTCTTTCCATTATGGAATTAAACAAGAAGTTGACAAACATATCAGGTAAATCTTCAAACACTAGATATTAAACAACATAATTCTCAATAGTCCACGGGTCAAAGAGAAAGTCTCAACAGATATTAGAAAAGATTTTTAAATAAATTAAAATAAAACATGAAAATTTGTGTGGTACAGCTCAGCCAATGATAAGAGGGAAGTTCATATCATTAAATGTTTATATTAGAAAAGAAACAAAGTCTAAAGCTAATAATCTAAGCTTAAACCTTAGGAGTCAGTAAAAAACAAAGAGCATAAATCAAGCAGGAAAGAAAGAAGGAATAAAGAAATCATGAAATTGAAAACAAAAAAACCAAAACAGTGAAACCTGGATCTTTGAAAAGGTCAGAAAAATTAATAAACATGAAGCAAAACTGACTACGAAAAAAAAGGCACAAATTATCATGATCACGTATAAAAATAGGGATATCACTTCCAGACCCTGCATACATTAACAGGATATTAAGAGAATACTATTATGTACATAAATTAGGAAATAAAACAATTCCTTAAAAACCAAGAACTAACAAAAGTCACCCAAGATGAAATAGATATAGATACCCCAATAATCCAATAACTATAAAATTCTTGTTAAAGAATTAGTGGAACAGGGTAGCCTTTTCAACAAATGTTGTGGGAACAACTGCTCATGTATGTTGAAAAAAAAATATGCCTCAACCTAAACCTTTCACTTGATGCAATTAGCTCTATACAATTAGATCATAGATATAAATTTAAAATGTAAAATTATAAATATTTTAGAAGAAAACATAGGAGAAAATCTTCACAACTGGGGTTATACAAGAAGTTCTTGATGACCAAAACATGACCCATAAAAGAAAAAATTAATAAATTCGACAGTAGCAAACTAAAACATTTGTTTTATGAACATCACTGTTCAAAGAATGAAAAGACAAACTATAAACAGGAAAAAAACATTTGCAAATCGCGTATCTGACAAAGGACTTGTATCCATAATATATAAAAGACTCTCAAAACTCAATAAGAAAACAAACAATCCTGTTAAAAATGAACAAAGCCATCAAAACCCATAACACCTGTCTAACCATGATGAAAACATCAGAAAAATCCAAATTGAGAAAGATTGTACAAAATATCTGACCAGTACTCGTCAAACTGACAAGATTATCAAAAAACAAGAAAAGTCTGAGAAACTATTCAGTCTAGGGAACCTCAGGAGACATGACTAGTCGATATAATGTAGTATCCTGGATGGGATCCTGGAACAGAAAAAGGACATAAAGTAAAAATGAAGGAAATCTAATAAAATATGGACTTCAGTTAATTAGAATGTACAAATAGTGCTATTAGTTGTAATGAATGTACCATAATAATGTAAGATGTTAAAAGTAAGAAACTGTATGGAGTACACAAGAATTCTCAGTACTATTTTTGTAATTTTTCTATAAATACCAATCTATTCTAAAATAAAGTTTATCTCTTTTAAAAATAGGCAAATAATTTGAACAGAATTCTTCACCGAAGAAGATGTAAGGATGCAAATAAACACATGAAAAGATGTTCAACATCATTAGCCGTTGGGGAAATGTAAATTAAAACCATTTGGATACCACTACATACCTAGTAGAATGGCTAAAATTAAAAATACCAAATTCTGACAAGGATACAGAGCAACCAGAGCATGAGTTTTGCCAATACAAGATGGCACAGCCACTCTGAAAAATGGTTGGCAATTTTTTAATAAAATTGTATGATCCATCAGTCCCACTCCTAGGCTTTACTTTCTAAAGAAAGAAAAACGTAGGTTCACACAAAAACCTGTACATGAATATTTTGTAGTAGCTTTACTCATAAGTGCCCCAAACTGAAAACAATCCAAATCAAATGTGTGTCAATAGGTGAACAGGTAAACAAACTATGCTATGTCCATACAATGAACATATAATGGAACACTAACTGGACAGTAAAAATGAAATCATGATACAACAGTTTGAATGAATCTCAGTTTGCATCGTACTTGGTTAAAGAAGTCACTCTTAACAAATACAAATAGCCAGAAAAACTGCCTTTAAATAGTGTAATAAGCTATGGCCTATTTTGTTATTAGAAGTATTATAGTAGTAGTATTATAAAATGTCAAATATTTGCACACAGTGGTGAATGACTAAACAGACAAACCAAAAGTTTAGAAATAGGCCCAAGCATTGGGAGTTACTGTTTGATAAAATGACATCTCAAATCTGTGGTGAAAAGTTCTACTATTCAATAAATAGTATTCAACTGGGTATCCATCTATAAAAAAATAACATAAAATTGAATGCAAACATCTCTCTGTCCATAAACCAGAATACATTCCAAATGGATCAAACACTTAAATGCAAAATAAATGGAACTATAAAAATGTTTAATTTCTTTATAACCTTGGATGGGGAAGACATTATAATTATGCCTAGAAACCATAAAGACAAAGGTAGTTAAATTTGATGTATAAGAGTCAGAAGTCTGCAAAGAAAAAAATACCAAAAGGAAAATCAAAAGAAGAATAAGAAACTGGGAAGATTATTGCATTGCAGATAACAGCAAACGATTAAGTTCTGAATTATAAAAAGAGCATGCAGCAGCAGAAAGAAAAAGACCAAAAATGCAATAGAACAGTATGCCAAGGATGTGAAATAAATGCAATTGATTGATTGTTAAACAATTAACAATTGATTGTTAAACAAATGAAAAGTTCAGCCTTAAAAACAATAAGAAAAATGCTAATTAAAACTACACAGAAATATCATTTGTCATATATCAGATTCACAAAACTAAAATTTTGGTAGCATTCTCAGCTGTCAAAGATGGAAGAAAGCAGATACTGTCCTACATTGCTGATGGAAATATACATTAAAAACCCATTAAGGTAGCAGCTACCTATAAAATTTACAAATGTGTTGTCCCTTTGACCGAGCAATTCCACTTTTGGAAATTTATCCTACATAACCACTTGCACACTTGTGACCTGGCACATATGTAAAGTCATTAGTTGCAGTAATGTTTGTAAAAGCAAAAGATTGGAAACATAAACCTGAGACACCACTGTGAACTCATGTTTAATTTAATATAGATACAGATATATAGTTATGTTAAGTGTACACACATATACCTCTTAGCTCTGTCCACAGAGAGGGCCGAGAAGTAATGACATCCCAGTAGCTATGAGCATACCCAGGACCCAGGTTTTGGTTTGTAATTTCATTCTTCAACAAAAGAAACCAGGGCTTCTTAGAAAAATGGCTAATTGTAGACCTGGAATAAGGAACATAAAACATGAGCCTGGGGCAACTTGTAGTGGCATTAGTATGTACTCAAAAATGAAAATGATGTCAGTATGTCAAAGGAATAGAAAAGCTAACTGAAAAAGCTACCAATGTCCAAACTTGGAACAATTTGAACAAAATAACATAGTACTGAATTATAAAAGTATGAAATTCACATCCATGAAACCATACTGATGTACATTAGTGATTGAATAAATAATGAACAGGGATAAAATGTGCAAATCTCTCACACAGAATTCCCAACAATTTATGTAGATACTTCACCCTCAGAAGGTGAAGCACAGCTCCCCACCCCTTATGCGTGGGCTACACAGTGACTTCCCTCCAAAGAAGACAGTAGGGAAAGGGGGACAAACGGTAACTTTTCCCTAGAGAAGCCTGAGAAATACTGCCTGAGCCATTTGATTAAGACCGACACTGTTAGTGATGAGCCATGTCAAATAGCATATACCCTTGATATAATGTGAGAATGCTACTGTAGTTTTCCTCCCCAACACCCGTCACCCCTGTCTAATCATGACCAAAGTATCAGATAAACCCAAATTGAAGGACATACTGCAAAATACCTAACACTTCTCAAAACTGTCAAGGCCATCAAAAACAAGGAGAGTCTGAGAAATTGTATAGTCTAAGGAGATGTGACAAATAAATGTAATGTGGTGTCCTGGATGGGATCCTTCAACAGAAAAAATATTTTAATAAAAACAAAGAAATCCAAAGAAAGTATTTGTTCATTAGTTGTGCCAAATGTACCAGATAGATGTTAACAATAAGGAAATCTGTCTATGAGTGTTTGGGAACTCGCTGTAATATTATTGCACTTTTCCATAAATCTAAAACTACTCTGAAATTAAAAGTTACTTAGTAGGGATTAGCCTAACCCTAAAATGGAATAGTATGCAGCTATAAAAAGGAAACAATGAGAAAGCTTTGTAGGTATTGTATGAGAAATTGTATCTTGTTATTTATTAAGTAAAGCAAGGTACAAAATTGTGTGCTTTTGTTTATAAAAGAGACAAAAAGGAGAATTTATGTATGCTTTTATTTGTTATATATACAAAGAAATGTTAGAATATAGAAAAAATTAATCAAAGTTTTCTATAGGGAAGGGTGTGGGAACTGGGCATGTGGGTAACAGGGATTGAAGAGTCTTTTCATAATATATTTTCACATATGTTTTTTGAACCATGTGAATATATCACCAATCAAAAAGTAAATTGTAAAAAAGAATATATGACATGAACAATCCTAACCTTTGCAACCCCTCAGCTGAGTATTCACAAACTAGAAACAGAGTAATGGAAAGTAAAAAATGTTCACAAACCTCACATTCCAAATTTGACAAGATATTTCCATTTTAAACTTTTTCCATAGCTTACAACTGATTCAAGAATATTTCTCCTACGTGAAACTTTATATTGTTCATATCAGGTCAAAAATGAATTTTTAAACTTGAGCAGGATCCATCTAACTACTCATAAACTATGAGAGAGCGAAAGTACGTATGTAAAACCTAACCAGGAAAAAAGCAAGGGATCTAGTGTTTCCTTCTGGCAGGAGACAAAAAAATTCCCTTAAATCTTTAAACCGAGCAAGGTTACAGTTATCATCAGGAAAGAATGTAATCTTAGGCAAGTGTGCCAGGGAAGAGGTGAAGTGTGTTTACGCTTATGCTAAGAGGTGGTGGAATCCTGAGTTCACAGCGAGCATTCCCACCCAGCAACATCTTAATAGAAAAAACACTGAAGAGCCCAGTCTGAGCGCTTAGCTGAAGTGTGGTCAACCATTATTAATAAAATTCTGGTGTGGGAACTGCATTTTATACTGACTCAGTTTCTGATCTGTTTTTTTGTCTCAAACTGGTGCTCCATTACCTACCAGGCATTCTGCAGACAACGCACCTGGAATCAAATTGGATCAGCAATAGTATTATGGAATATAGAATTTGTAAGGTTGTCTTAACAATATACATTTTGGGGTCAAGTCTTTCCAGGGCCTGACCAAGGACAAGCTGTAAAGTATTAGATAGACTGGATATCTGGCCTCTATCCAGGTCCATGGGACTGAATTGATTCCCTGTATTGAAGGTGAATATTAGTAAATAACCATAGAGTACTTTTTAGTTCCATAAAGTTGAATTGTTTTTCCCCAAATAGGAATGGTAAATATAAGTAACATTTATGTATGATTAACTTGTGCCAGTCACAGTGTCATTTGCCTTCCAAATACTGTCTCATTTAATTTACACACAACCTTATGAACTAGTTCTATTATACTCCCCATTTTAAAAATGAGAAAAATAAGTTAGGTTCAGAGAGGTTAAATAACTTCTTAAAGTCACAAGCGTCAACCCCAGTGAGTGAGAGCCCATCCCTTTGACTACTCTACCAAATGTGCCTGGCTTTGGGCCGAATTCTGAAATGCACTATACACCTATAGTATATTTTCGTATATGTATCTTTTCAATTTACCAAGAGTCACAGTTCTTATTTAATCCTCACAACAGCACTGTAATTTTGAAAATTGATATTATTTTCATTTATAGATAAGGAAAATGAAACTCAGATCACCTAGCTAGTCAGTGGAAATTATGAGGTACCAATTTAAGTCGTCCAACTAATTATAAGTCTAGTGTGTTCTTTCAGTACCCCAAATTTTCAAAGACAAGTTTTATTTCTAACAGCCCTTACTATTTAAATGGTTTAATCTTTCATAGTTTAATCACATCACTAAATGTGATTTTTAAAAGAGCAAATATTTCCATTAGATAAGTGAAATGATAACTTTCTTAATTTTTAAAGCCATTATTTATAGAAAGACATTAGAATCGAAAAACTGTTTTAAAGAGTCAGTTATATTTCAACATAAGGAAATAGTCATATAAATGTATTTTTCTGCTTGATAAGTATAATTACATCTAGAATTATAATCGTTTATCTAAGAATTTCTTTTTTCTCTGCATCTCTAATTAATAGCATTTTATTAATAAAATAATCACATTTTTAATCCATCGTATCTGAATTGCTTTTATCCAACAGTTTTCATTTCTAAATTTATTCATACTATTTTCAAGAGAAGTTTGTCATGGAAAACAAAATACAGAATAATAATTGTGCTCCACTTAGAATGATATAGGAATGCCTAGTTATCCAGCAGTAATTTGTGTATCTGACCTCCATAAAAGGTGATCTGAGGGTGGCTGTGAGAAATGGACCAATTGTCATTCATAAAACTAGATTTTGATTATTAAATAGTTTTTTGCTTCTTTTTAATTCCTGTAGTTAGAAAAGAATCCAGACTAAACTAATTACAAGTTAGTGTTTATAGTGCCTTCCTAAAATTTTAAATTAGTCATTTTATTAATAATTTGGGGGCATAGCACTTACATCCTAGAAAGAGTAGCTGTGTAATCCAGAAATGGCTGAGTCCTACAATCAGCCTATGTTCTCATAACTCCTCTGCTATCTCCTCTCCTACCTCCCTGAAAACTCTACTTCATTAGCAAGAAGTGGAAAGGTTATTGATGGTGTTTCCTAAGGGAGATAGAGGTTTGGTTGGGATTTGAAGGTGGGGTTCACATTGGACAGCACAGTTCTCCCCCAGCTGAGCCCTCCCCCAACTGACATTCACCTCCCCAAAGCAGCTGGTCCAACCTGGTTTTGCTGGAGTCTTTCGACTCTCCACCCTTAGGCTCTTCAGTTTTACATCCATATACCCATCAATTGTCAGCAAACAAAGGGCAGTCGACACTCCAGGTACCTGGAATTAGCCTCGGGACACAGGAATCTCTGGGTGTGTGTAGATTGTAAGTAATATTTGCCTGTCACAGTAAAAATGAGCATAATATAACCAAACATGAAAAGAAGATGGAAATTAGTATTTGTATTATAGATACTATAAAAGTTAAGTCAGAGGCTTTTGACATTTCCTTCTTTTTCAGCTGAACCAATGCATTAGAGGATAGTGTTGTTTTGTTGTTTGTTTGGTTTTAGTTGCAAGAGAACACACCACAATCAGTGACATGTTTATTGTGGATAATGGTGGCAAAGTGGTGTCCGTGTCACTCTGCACTGTCATCTGGCTCTTTCTTACCAGCACCACAACGCGTACATTTGAGAAGCAGCTCACTTAAGTTTAAGTCTGCAGCTTGAAAGGGAAAAAATAAAAAACAATGTTTTACATAAAAATCCATATTTCTGGCATCTATTGAAAATCTTCAAGCCCAAATCCCCACATGGTAACAATCAGCTAAAGCCAAGTGTTGGTCGACTGTTCATTTACACTTTCAGCTCTAAGTTCAGCTCTGCTATCTACCGTCACTGAATCTACCATGTAGGCCTTCTTAACCAGCTAATCCAATCCACTTTTCTGTCACTTCCATATATGTGCTCTTATTCTAAGATCATAAAAAAAAAAAATTGTTTTCCATTTTAAAGTGACCTTTAAATAGATTTTGAATATTTTTGTGTCTTTAAATGAAAACTCTTTAGACAGTTGTGTAGTGTTATAGTAATTTACATTTGTTGGGTGTGTTAGCTGCTGTTCTTTTACACCAAATGGAATTATTAGTTTATCATAAACAAACAATAGTTTTAAAATTTGTCCTCACAAATACTGAAAAAGTACATTTTTGCACATTAATGACATCTTGGATTTTTTTTTCCAAAACAATGCTTAAGACTTCTCTGGATTTTTTTTTTTTTCAGCGTTGCATATGTCCTTAGAAGACAGCATAAAATGGCTTGGAGAAGTTATGGCTGAAATAGGACCATCCCATTTACAAAAAAATGAGAAATGGAATATCTTTGATATAAAACAAGCCAATGCTATCATTGATTACTTACAAATCAGGTATGGATTTCTTTTCAGTATCATGTATTTTTAATTTCATATTTTCTAGAAAATGTCTACTAAATAAGAAACTAACCCAATTTTTATCACAGTTTGACATTTACAAAATTTATGCAGTAATTAACCCAACCAATAATTAGATAATATTCAAGTCTTCCATTCAGTAAACAGAAGTCAAAACATTGAATGTTTTAGCTAACCTTGCACTTAAAAAAAGGTTTGTGTTTGAAAAGTATAATTTTATTTAGAATTATAATAAATTATGTGAGCATTTCTTCTTTCTCTAAATCTCTAATTAATGCAATTTTATAAATAAAATTCTTTCAGATTTATCAGATTTGATTACAATACACTCTATATTTTAGGTAGTTGTCCTGATATCAAAATTTTACATTTTAAAAAGCAATGTTCATTCCCACTTAAACATTTGTTTTAAATACTTTGTATTAGAAATTAAAGAGATTTATGTACACCCTTCCTCAAATTTATTATGTGCCCCAAAATATTTTGTAGTATTGACCAATTAAACTCAGTAAGTTTTTCTTTCTGCTTAGAAAATGATGGTATATGGAGGAAAAGTATTTTTATTACAGTGATTCTTCATTGGTGAACTAAGAAATCTGTCTTTTTATATAATCTGTCACAAGGTCTGCATTAGAGTCATGCATCCCTCCCAGGGGATGTTTTTAGAGTTTGCAAATATTTAAACAAGAGTTGGTAAAAATCTTTCTTTTGTCTAACTAAAAGCTTCTGCAGAGTATCTTTGTTCCTCTAATACTGTACACTGCAGTGTTTTCCAACTTTAAATTTTAAAATTGCAAAATAAAGGGTGCTGCGTGATATCCTGGACATGTTCATGATTTGCTTGGCAAGGATCCTGGTTGTAGTCTGGAAGCTTTTTAAATATTAATGTGTTTAATATGATAAGGTTTATATACTGGTTTCTGGCATGAATTAATAATGGTACATGATATAATATGTTTTTCTATAATAGCATTTGATATAATATGATTTCTTAACATAAAAACATACCTCCTAATGTGTGTGTCCCACTAAAAGCCACAATAGTCTTCATATCAATTAGAGTAAAGCAAGATCCTTGTGTGGAGGGAGGGAGTGGAAATGCAGAGTTAGAGAAGAACCTGTTTCCCAAGGTCTTTCTGCCTGTCAGGGCTTGGGAACCACGGGGGAAGGGGGTCCTCTGAACATTTGGATAGCATCCTTCTTTCCCTTCTCTGTTTGGACCTGCCAGGTCTCTCTTGCAGAACACATTTTTACAGCTAAGCTCTAAGCCCAGGAGGTTTATAATGGGCATCAGGACTGATAGTTAACCATAGAAGCAAAACCCATGCAGGCACCACAGTGACACCTTCTAGATGGTGAAAGCTGGCAGCTCTTTTCTCTTTCATCTCATCTCTCTGGACAAATGTTCATCAATGTAATTCTTGACATTTTACTTCAGAAAATGATAAAGTTAGGAAAAGATGTCAGTATTAGTCACTGTTCGATCCTAACCAGGGTAACCACATACCAAAAATCCCTAATCTTTTAAAAAAAAACAACAAAAAAACAGGTAACATTTGAGAGATTAGTCACATAACGTAAATCAGAATTATTTTTGGTACTGTTGAATCTTCATAGTGGGATTTCAAAGAAATTATGTATTTTAAATATACCTGTTACAGAAAATGAAATATCAGTATGAGATCTAGGATTGATGCTGAGGTTATATAAAGAGAAATGTGCTTTTCTATAACAGCTGTTCAGAATGCCTCATAGATTCACAAATGTAAGTTTAGTGGCAATTAAATCACATAATACTTTTCATTTTAATGACTACAAATAAATTTTATAAATATGACGCTAACTCAATTATTGAAAGTACAAGCATGCTTCAGTTTAACCTGATATTAAATTTACTCAACCAGTGAAAGCCCTCATCAATTGAGGGAGAGAAATTTTTAGAAAATGACCCCATAGTATGTGAAACTTAACTGGCAATAAAATTGAAGTCTCAGTTGATAATGTTAATAGAGTCTAAATTGCATATGCTGTCATATATCCGTGATTTGAAAAAATGCCAAAATTCTTCCCCAACATTACTGTAAGTACTGAGGAATCTACTTGTGCAATATATACATTTGTAAATATTATATAATACATACAAATATAGAGGTAAATGCTCCTGCACCTTTTTCAATATAAGACATCACTTAGATACATATCTGGTCTAAGTACAATTCTGTCATTGTGTAGTCTACCTATTCCCTGGGAATTAGGTGAAGGTAATGTTCATAGGCATATACTCAAAATAGGAAAATCAACAGTGCCCCTTTGTGTACAACAAGGTATTGTACTGCCTGGTATGGAGCCAGACATCTTGACCCATTTTCTTTCTGGGTATTTTCCTTTGATTTTGGACTAAGACAAGATGTTTAGCAAAATAGTCTGGGGCTTGAGTCAGCCAGAAGTCCAAAAGAAGAGGGAGGAAACGTACTCTCATAGCAGAAGTGTCACTTTTTTCCCATGGGAGGCCATCTAATAACTTCTTGGTAAAGTTAGAACCCCAACAAAGGTGGGGACCAGCGTGGGGCAATGGAGGCCACTTGACCTGCCCCTCAGTAAGTGCCTCCCTTCCCTCACCTGTCTCACCCTGGCCTTGCCCCCAACCTTGCATCTTTGACCACTGCATCCAAATCATGCATTTTATTTTATTATTGGCTTTGCAAAATCTAATTACTATATTAATGGGTAGAATAAGTCTGAAACATTATGAACTTGCAAGAAAGAATACTTACGAATTAACTTCGAGATGGAGAAAAATTTTACACTAATTCACTAAGAGGAAGCCAAACTATTTTCAAAATACTCTACAGTCTAATTTTTCTACTCAAAATCAGTTATTGCCAGTATAATCTTTTTAACCTTAAAGCTTTTTCTAAGTAAGCAATGTAAGGAAGGGAGAATTTGAATTTATTTTGCTTCATTGAATCATCAAACTTCACTAATCTTGATGTATTTTCTAGCCAACAAATCAAAGTAATGTCAAAAGCTAAGTTAGTTTTCTGAATGTTGATGACTAATTTGAATACATAAGGTGTGTTTTTTTTTCCAAAAAAACCCCACCATGACTGAGTCTGCACACCCATCACTTTTTAATGGATTGTGTTAGTAGTGAGATCAACTGCTAATATAACTCAGAGAGACCCAGCTGCCTGAGGATTTCTTCATTGATTTCAAATGAATTGAAACTTTGATCCATTACAGCATTCAGGAGAAGCCATTATTATACATGCTCTGTAGCTACATTTTGCAAATGTTAATTTCTCAGTTATATTAAAATCAATTTTCTTAAATAGCAAAAGGCACCAGAGTGAAAGAGAAACCACTAAGACAATTTTTTGTTCTTGGGCATTTTGCTGTATTATGAGTCTATTAATTTTCCCAACCAGCGGGAAGAGAATTAGAAAAATTCAAATATTATCACAAACAGGATATTAGAAGTCAACCCTTCAGTGAAATTTTAACTCTTAATAATACATTGCTGAGGTCTTTAAACTTACTGGAAATATTTTAAGGAACAAATATTTGGCTCTTTATAATTTTTGTCTGCTGACCACCTAGTCTTTAGGGTAGGAATTGAAGAAATTACCTTTCTTAAATTAATTCCTCGCTTTGATGTTCGATCAAACCTTCTACAAGAAAATAAGACATCCTCTAAATGGATTTTAGTTCATGTTGCATTATTTTTCAGGTGTTATCAGAGATTAATTTAATCTTGAAACAGTTTGATAACGTGAGAAGTAATTGATATGGGAGTAGATTGTAGAATTCAGGGCCATTCATGCCAGAGAAAAGTGACTCCATTTTGGAAATAGGAAAATAGGAAAAATAATGTGAAGTTTGGTGTTATTTAGGGGCAATGCATTTTTTAGTTATAAACCAGGAGACGTCAGGGTGTAATCTAATTGATCCCTTATCCCAAAGCTATCTACTCATTGCAGATTAATTTACTGATATTATTTTAGGTACTGAGGTGTACTGTCAATGTCTCAAAATGTAAACCTTCAATTTGTTAGCATTTCTGAAAAATTTATTTTAGAATAAAGGAGGTGGTTACCTCCGGAATAGTGTTTAATGTCTTTAGCTTGGTAAATATGAACAACTTTCCTTTAATAAATGCTCTTATATATTTACTTTTTTTCCTGAACTAAATTAATCAGAGTCACACGTTTATTTTATATTTCAGCTTATTTCAACACTACAAGCTATATGAGTTTCTGTTCTTCTCTACCAGGGAAGAAATTGTGATAGGAACTGAGGTAAGTAATTTATCTGGATGGAACCAATTAAGCTGAATCACTTAATGCATGCTGATCAGCATCTGGATCTTTAACTGCTTAGAGCAAATTCTTGTCAAGATTATTCAAGTGTTAATATAACCAAGTAGTAGTTTACAAAAAGAATAATTACATAAAGTGAGCTTTGGATTAAGAAAATAAGCTGTCTTTTGGCATTAAAAGCAGTGTTAATCACGTATACTTTGTGTATTTATGGGCTGATTATTTGACAAAGCTCAATTGGGTAGGGTATGTATGTCTTTATACAAATAAAATCAGGAAAAGGGAGATAAATTAATTCAGTTAAATCCCTTCTAATTTCACATTTATTTTCAGTCAACTCGTTGTTTAAGGCCTAATTCAAAACCCACTTCCTCAATGGAGCAAACCTTCCTTAATTGCATTGCATCTCAGAGGAAGTGTTTAGACAAACTCTTTAATTGCATTCTATTATTTTATTCCAACTGACCTTTTTCTGCTGAATATTGGCTACTCTTACCACACCAATAGCATGTAAATATGCACTGTTACATGGTTTTCTGTTTCCTGTGGATTGATATAGTTAACACAACCCAAATGTAATTTCCTTGAAGGCGGGGATCATGTGCCGTTTCCTTGTATATCACTATACTGTCCTACAGTATAATGTAGGACATAGTAGTCCCTCAATTAACACTACGTAAGTGATTCAGTGACGGTGCATAGAATAGCAATTCTATGATTAGTGGTCTACCTGGAGATACTGTTGAACAGTTTTACATATAATCATGTATTGGTAATTACAGAAATGAATCCTGCATAAGAGAACATGTTAAGGAGGCTAAAGATGTCATAAAAAGTGCTTTTTAGGTTCTCAACTACTTTAGGAGGCTACATTGCCTAGAAGTATAAGGGCTAGGAGTCGCCTTGTTCAGAAATAAACAGTGAATAAGGGGATCATTACATTATCTTTATAATTTTCCTGATATTAAGAACCAGACAGGATGTGCCAACTATTCTGTCTTCCAGAAGATTGTTATTCTGGTGTTTATAAATTTCTTACTTCATAAACATTTCAGTCACCATTATTCCATTTGGGTACTTGTTCTAATGCCGGCCTTTTAAAAATGAGCTGAAGGAAAACAAGGAACCCTTTTGCTTTTGCTTTTCCTTAAAATTTCTTCTTTGTAATCTCCTCATACTGTAGCTTAAATTAACTGTCACTCGACAAAGTTTCATTGAAAACATTTCCATTTCAGTATTACATCATAGAGTGTGACAGTGTTGCAATAATTATCAGTTTGGAATACATTCCTGTCTCATCTATTCAGCAAAACTTTGGGGAAATGATAATGTCCTCAACAGTAGCATAAGCAGATATTTAGAATTATCGAGAAAAAAGATTGTCATAAAGAACTCTTTCCCCTTTGTTAATTGCACAATCATGCCTTTTTTCTCTGTTGTAAGGATATATTTAGATGACATTTATGCTTATGGAAAGATAAAATGGAGAAAGTAGACAGGGATTGGCTCCTTTATTTTTCATTGCCTTTTGTATTTTCCCCAAGCTGACTAAAGCTATAAAAAAATCTTTAGGGAAAGGATATTGAGTCTTCAAGAATTAGACCACTGATGGAATTTTAAAGGATCAACCAAAGCACTTATTGTAGTACAATATTTTATAGCATTTTAGAAGTGTTTGATAACCCTTGGTGCAAAAATCTGTTTTTTTAATTAACACCCTTTCATGGAGGACGCAGGAGCCTGCCTCACTAATGTGGTCATTCATGCTGACCTCAGTTCTCTAGTACCAAACAAGGGCCACATGACAACTGTATAGTTGTTCCAAATTTAACTCTCAGGCACGCATTCAAGTTAAATAACACTGCCGAAATTTAGTTTCTTTCTTAATTGTGGATAGAAGATTAGGACAAAGCACATAAATCCCCTCCAAGGATAATTGCTAAATATTAATTTTAATTATTAGCAGAGACATAAATAAATCATACTCATACTTTTCTTGGGATTTTAAAGAAAACTGATTTTTTTTCAATAATTGTTTCTAGCTATTTCTACTCACCCTTTTAAAAGAAATTTCATGTTATCCTTAGATCATAGAAGGCACATTTCCGTAGATCATTATATTTGACCTGAGCATTTTTTATAATCTAGAAATATTTTAATAGACATAATTTTATAAGCAACATGTCTTATAGTTTATTTAGTAGTTTACAGATCATATATGTTGTAAAACAGAGTCACAGCCAGGATGAGCTAGGAAAATAATAAAAAGGAGCAGAAAATAGAGGCAGAAATGCCTGGAGATGCAGTCATCTGACTGGGTGAAGTATAAGAGTGTCACTCACTTTATTTAAAGAGCTGAGGACTCCCTTTTAGTTCCCCAACCCAGGAGTTCTCCAAGGCTGTGGTTCTCACAATGCAATTAGCCCACAGACCCTCTGACATAAGAATTGTAAGGGAACTGGATCTCCTTGGAGGATATGCTATTTTCCTTGGCTTAGGCCCCCACCTAGAAAGCAGGAAACTGCTATGACTTTTGCTTTTGTTACCTAAAAACTACAAGGAACATTTAATAACTGACATAAGAACACCATTGGATATTACCAATAATGATCAAAAACTCATAGCAGATACCCAGAGTCATAGTTCTAGCCAGGTATCTACTGCTGGACAACTGAAATAAGACAATGCCATTATAAAATTGTTTATTCATTTGTTCAACATATGTATCCAGTTCCTCTTATGCTCTAGGCCTTGTACTAAGGCCCAGGGATACACAGTGACAAGCAACAATTCTTGTCCTCAAGGAGTTTACTGGCTAATGAGAGGAGAGACATAAATAAGTAATTATTATGTAGGACCAAAAATGTTATGGTACTATGGGAGCCAATAGAAGACAATGAGGAACAGCTAGCCTATAGATTTAAGGCTCATGGGGGCTTCCAGGAACAAGTGAAATCTAACAGGAAACACAAAGTTTGTGAATGAGTTAGCCATACAGTGTATTATAATTTAGGGGGTGCAAGTGAAAGAAATTCCACTCAAAATAGCCAGTAAACACAAGGGGTAAGCTAAACTAAAGTCAGCTGGATCTAAGAAGTCAAACAATTTTATTAAGTGTGTATGTACATGTGAGTGTGTAGATCATGAGTGCATATTTTTCAGTCTCTCATCTCTTCTAGTCCTTTTTCACTTCTCGGATTCTCTCCGTTTTGACCTCATTTGCTTCTGCTGCACACAGGCTTCCTCCAACTGGTAGGAGACATGACACAGGCAGCTCCAGTTTAGCAACTCCAGAAAGAGGAGACATTCTTCCTGATTATGTGAATATGATTGGCTGTACTCGTGTCATGTGTCCACTCTTGATTAATCAGTGTGACCCGAGAAGTGTGGTAATGTTATTGGAAGACCCAAGCAGGTCATTTTGATTGGTAGCAGGATGAATAGGTCCCCAAAAGAAGCAGAAAGGACTTTTGCAGAACGAAGAGTCATTTTTACCAAAAGAGTGAAGTAAACACAGATGCACAACTCTTCTTCCATCCAAAATCCCGTAGCAAACCAAAACTTGCACAGTCCATAATGATACAGATAAGGAATTTTATGGCATCTAAAGTTATAGATTATTGATTAGATGAAACCACAGCCTCACATGTATAAGATGTTACAAAGTTAATGAAGGTTCCTTAGGCATCCTCAATTGATACAGAAATGGGAGAAAGCTTTAGAGGGGAAAAATTAAAGCAAGTAGGAGACTGCTTTCAGAGCAGCCACGCTCTTTAGCCCTCTCACCCTCATCTGCTTGTACGGAGCACTGAGACGCCACAGCATTTGCTCCAACGCTAAGGAAACTCGTGTGGACATTGCTGTCCAAGAGGAGGACAGTTCTGAGCTGGCTACTGACATTCAGGAGAGACAAAAAACATACCCTCACTATCGGCTCCTGGCACACCTAACTACCCTCATTCTCTGCCCCTGTCCTACAGTCTCTAGAGGCAAGCTATGGCAAACAAACGAACATCCCCAGACAAGAGAACCAGCATCATCTAATGTAAAGATAAGCTGGCAGCCCCCAAATCACCAAGCAGTTGAGAAAAATAAAATCATAAAGAGGCATGAAACTTTACAAACAGATGAAATAACAGCTAAGGAACAGTTGACAGAGCAAATGGTTAGAAGACTCATTAATATTCTCAGAAAAGTTTGCAAGTTTATTATTGAAAAATGAACTAGTAGAGATCTTAGAAATTTAAAATAAGATTTGAAAACTTTTAATGAAATATCCGGTACAATTTTACGTTATAGATTTGAAAATATAGAAAAAGTGATATTCAGGGAGCTTAAATTATCAGTATTTACTTGAGAGGACATAGAAAATCTTAATAGAATGATAACCATATAAGATCCTGAACAATCCACACATAGAAATGGCATCGGACCTAGAAGGTTTTACAGGGCAGTTTTACCAAAATTTCCAAGAGTAGATAATTCCCCTTTATGTGAATTATGATAAAGGACATCAGGAGATGGAGAGCTTTCAATTCTTTTGAAGTTAATATAATCCTGAGAAAGCTTTTAACTTAGTCTTTGAATTGATAATGACTGTAACCAAAAAAATGGAAAAGAATAATGCAAAGTTATGGGCAATCTCAGTTATGAAAATAGATGCAACAACATTAAATAAAATATTAGGAAGTAAAATATAGCAGAGGATTGGATGTTGAAATAGGGATTATTCCAGATATGAAAGAATGGTTTAACACTGGGATATCTATTAATGTAATTCATTACACTGTCAGATTAAGGGAAGAAAAAACACATGATCATCTCAATAGATATAATAAAGCATTTAATAAAATTAAATACCAATTTCTGATTTTAAAAAGACTCTAGTTAATCAGTAATATAGACTTACCGTCTTAAGTCATAGAATATACCAACCCAAGAAACTCCTAAAAATATTTTAATGAAAGCCTTAAAATACCCACAAGAAAGAAGACAAGGCTGATTATTATCACCCAACATTGCTTTTTAGTTTCTTGCCAATGTAATAAAACAAAAAAGAAGTCAAAACTAGAAGAAAAAGAATGGTACTGAAAAATACCACACAAAGCTGCCATTGTTTGCAGATGGTTTAATATGAAATCAACATGAAGAAAATAATATTTTTCTGTATTTTAGTAATAACCCATTAGATCACATTGATAATAATGAAAACCACAGTGTAGTCACAATCAAAATATTATAATTGTAGCACTTTACCAGGTAATTCTTTTAAAAAATTATTTCATTGTGGAATATTTTAATCATACACAAAATAGAAGAAATGGTATTAACCCTCTACTACCTAGCTTCAACAGTTACGAACTTATGGCCATAATTGTTACGTGTTTTAATACGTGACTCTACAATAGAGTGAATTTAAAGTAACTCTTTAATGTCATCAAATGTGCAGCCAATGTTCAAAAGCCCCTGATTTTGTGTTTGTGTGTTTTGGTTTATTTGTTTTTGCTTGAAGTAGCATCCATATAAGACAACTACATTGCAATTAGATTCTTAAGTCATTTTTAATTTATATAGGTCCACTATTTGGTATTTTTCTTTCCTTGCAATGTATTTGTTGAAGAATACACATCTTCTATCCTCTAGAGTTTCCCACAGCTTGGTTTGCTAATTTCATTCCTATGCTATCCCTAACATGTTCCTCCATCTTCCATATTTCTAGTAAATGGGTAGTTAATGTTAGACTACTGACCCGATTTCAATTCAAATGTTTAGCAAGACAATATGTAGGTGGTTTTGTGCAATTTTATTAGGAGGCAAATAATGTCTGGTTTCTCTCTCTCTCTCTCTCTCTCTCTCTCTCTCTCTCTCTCTCTCTCTCTCTTTCTCGTGCGCGCGCTTTGTGATGTTAGCAACCACAGATCATCACTGCCTAGATCTGTTATTTTATTAAGGGTTAAAAAGTGATGATACTATTCTATTTCATTATTCTTTTTTCATGTATGAGCGGGATACTCCTGTGAATAGAAACATCTACTCTTCAATTTTTTTATTAAACTGAGATACATTTCATATAGAAAAGACAGGATAAGTGCTTGAACCTTTTTCTTTCTTTAATCATTGTCAAAATCCGAAGTTGGAATTTTGGTATCCTCCAACAGTGACTGTGGTAGACTGAATCACCCCCTGCCAGACACCTGCATCCTATTCCTGGAACCTGTGAATATGTAACCTTATAGGGCAAAAGGTATGCAGATGTGACCAAATTAAAAATATTCAAGATGGGGAGATTATCCTAGATTATCCAAGTGGCCTCAATGTAATCATAGGTTCCTTATAAGAGAAAAAGAGAGGAAGGAGCACCAGACAGAGACAGGGAGAGAAATTCAAAAATGCTACACTGCTTGCCTTAAAGATGCAGGAGGAGGCCAGGAGCCAAGAAATTTTGGTGGCCGCTAGGAGATGGGTATGGCAGATATGGCCTCTAGGAGATGGATATGGCAAGGAAACTGATTCTCCTCTAGAGCTTCTAAAATGAATGAGCCCCGTCAGCATGTTGAGGACTTCTGGCTTCCAGAACAAGCTGGTGTTGTTTTAAGCCACTAAGTTGGTGGTAACTTGTTATATAGCAGGAATAAGAAACTAATACAGATTTTGACTAATGGAACACATTTGTTTTGTTTTGATCTATTTTGATTATTATTGCTATTAGTGCTCAAGGTGTCTCATCTTTGGCCAGTGATCCCATTGGTCTACCAATCCCTGTGTGAATACCATACTGTTTTAATTACCATAGCTTTGTAGTTTGTCTTGTTTTCTGATGTGCAATGTCTTCCTATTGTTGTTCTTCTTCTGCTGTATTGGTTTATTATACAGATTATATATAATAGTTCATTTTTCTTCCATGTGAAATTTAGAATGAAACTCATACATATGTGTGTTTCTGGTATATGGCATATACAAGAATTTAGAAAAGTAGCATTTAAAATCAGGATAACTGGACACATGTTTAATGAAAAAAAAGTTAGATTTCTTCCTCACACCAAACTTCAAAGTGAGCATAAGAGATCTGTTTATCATAATGACAGGCATACCCCATAATGGCAAAATATAATTTGTCCTCAAACTTCCTTTGGAAACAACTAGGAAAGCTGGACAAAAAAAAAAATTTTAAGGCTTAAATATTTGAAAGTACTGGCACTAGCAAAGCTAAAAAAAATTTGGGGCCCCAAAATGTGAGCCTGATACTTGGAAATGGTTTCTACCTCTAGCCATCTACGAGTTTATAGAAGGTGGCTGAGAGTCTGAGAAGCTGAGAAGTGGAGCTTTGGTAGACACATGGAGCTAGGAGAACAAAAAATGGCGGGGGAGGGAAAAAGTAAATTCCACACATTGCAAGGACCATGCTTGAAGAAATCAGTCCCTCACTATCGGCTCCTGGCACACCTAACTACCCTCTGAAGCTGACTGAATTTCAGCTTCAAATTATCTCAGTCTCTGGTGAATTGAAGATTATTGGTATGTAGTGTTATTCATCTCCTCTCTAAAGTAAAACAAACTCAGATTATATCAACAGTTTTTGGTCACTCCCTAAAAGTCGTGAGACGTACAGAAAACGGAAACAGACTTGCACGTGTTTCAGATGATGGTGTAATTAGTCATGTACTATAAAATAATTACGCTTAAGAAATAAATATTCTGGGAATATGGAAGATATGAATTTCAGCAGAGAATTAGAAACTATTAAAAATACTAAATGGAAATTCTGGAATGAGAAAATGCAATAATTGAAATTAAGAACTAGTGTAGGCACTATTAACCATTTTTTTAGAAATAACTTAGAGAAAACGTTTACAAATCAATATATAAAAATCAACACTATTTGATTCACAAATAGTTCCTACAAATAAAATAAGCACACGACAAACAAGAAAACAGAAATATGGGCAAAGAGCATAAACAGACAATATACATTATTGTTAACAGATAAAAATGTTAAATCTTACTAGTTATCAAAAAACATCAAAAGAGAAAAAAGTACTTTTCAACTATAACATTTGGCTAATAGTAAAAAGGTTGATTAATACCCAATATTAATGGGGCTGTAAGAAAATACAACTCCTGTTGAGAGGTTTGTGAGAGGTTAAATTTGTAAAGCCACTTCGGATAGCAGATTAGCAAAATCAAATGTGAATATACTTTGCCCCCGAAATTCTAATTATAAGAATCTTGCCTGTGGACGTACTGATAATATATAAAGCTATTTATACATAAATATTCATCAAAGCGTCGTTTATAACAGCTAATAATTAGGGAAGGTCAGTCAAAAGGGAAATGGTTTAATGAAGTTTAATCACACCGTAGAAAAACTCTCCAATCTTTAAAAGGAATGCAGTCGGTCCCGATTATGGTTATGTTAAGATCTCAAACATATTTTTAATGATAAAAGTATAGAAAAAGTACAATATGACTAGTGTTTCCATTTATTTTTAAATGCAGATAAACATGAAAACATATAGACAAGTATATGTATTTAAGTGATAATGAAGGGACTAGTAGGATTTATACTAACCATTAACATGGCGTACCTTTGGGCAATGAAGTAGAAGTAGGACTTGGATAGGATGTGAAGGGGGACATTTTATTCTATATATTTCAGATTTATGTTAATCTTTTGTAATGTGAATGTCTCCATGTATTATTCGTACAGTAATAAAATTGCTCCCTGGTTCATTCCCAGAAGTGTTAAAGCACATTTTGTAAATTAAGTGCTGGCATATAAACATGCTTCTGGACTAATATATTGACAGAGAGATATCATCTGGGTGTTTACAAAATGAAAGACCAAATAGAAAAAAATAGGTGAACTCTCAAGCCATGAAATTAAATACTTTACAACTGTGTTGCTGCCATATTTTAATTTTAAGTATAAACTAGGTTTAGCTGAAAAGTCATTTATAGAGCAAAAATCTGGTGTTGTGCTATAACATCCCAAATTTTCCCAAGAAAATAAAATTGATGTCATGAATTATGTATACATAACACATTATAAAAATATTTATTCAGTTTAATTTCACCAATGTGACAACACATCACATTTTGGATCATTTGTGCTTTCAAAGGTTATGTTATATATAAGTATTTAAACATGCACGCACACACATATACACATATTTGTGTTTGAATGTAAAAAACCTCGTAAGATTAAATCTGCTTTAATAGTTTCCTTAATTTGCAAAATGTAATAGATAGATGTAGTTTTCTTTCTGTCGAAACCAGCATACTTAAAAACACGTTTCATAATTTATAACATAGACATTTTCACACAAACCCTGTTTGCACAATTCCAGGGGGCACCGTTCACACTGTGGTCTGTGTGATTAATGGAGTTGTCCATGGCACAACCTGTGCAGCCGTTGGTGGAGGCCTTATTTTCACAAGTGGTACTGTAGCAGAATTGGATTATTATAAATGTGATAAACTTAGATATTTAAAGAGAATGATAAATATACCTAAGTAGTTACCTTGCCTAGAGTCATATTTTGACAGCCTTTCATACCCAAAATAATATAACACCACTTAAAATCAGCAAGTATAGAAAATTCAGACCTCTCTAAAACCAGTGAATATCAATTGTATATAATTTCATGTTCTAAGCACTTATTCCTAAAGCAAAAACAGAATAAATACTTTCTTCTTCCTTATTTCAAAACCAACACAGATTATGGGTGTTAATGACACACTACTTAAAAATTGTTAGATTTTGGGAGGAAAAATAACCAAATAGAAACATAAGTTTTGTTTTCTTTCTTTAAACTATAAAGGTATGGTATCCTGAGTAAACAAAATATGAGTATTATGTAAACACTCACCCTTTTATGGGGAAAAAAAGCAAAAACAACATTGCATGTCTGATCATATTTTGGAGAGGAGGAAAGCAACTGAAATGTAGCAATAAAGATATCTTTTTTCTCCTCAGTTTACCCTTGAGATGTACCTATCAAAATAATCTAAACTTATCCAGATGATGTTTTTAATCTTGAAAAAGACTTTTTTTTTTCTTTTTCTTGTTGGATGATTGTATTAGCAGACTGCTGGAAGGGAAAATCATACAGGACATAATTTGTAGTTTGACCTACTCACATTGGGTGTTGCTAAAGAAAATGAATCAGAAATTGTTGTGGTAAAATAACTCTATCTGCTCTACCTGACATGTGTGACTAACTGACTTTAGAATCTATCATTTACAAAAAATGGTTGACACTTGGGTATACAATTTATCAAACTTCACCCTAGTCCTTTTCCCCAAAGCACAGAAAAATAATCATCCCTCCCTAAATATAAATCTTTTAAGGGAAATTCAAGGAATCTGTCTCCAGTAAAATAATTGATAAATGGAAGAAGCATAATTTAAAGATGGTTTCCATCACAGATCATATGGCACCTAAACTCTTGAACCTGTCACTCAAGTCTTTCCATCCCTTGTCTCACTAGCATTAATCTCAGTTCCTCTGTGTCCAGTTCTCTGATTGAGTTATGTTGGTCTTTTCATAATTACAGGTTTTCTACTTATTTCTGCCTTGAAATAAGCTGTTCCTACTACCTGAAGTGCTCTACAGCCTTTTTCTGCCAACCCAAACCTATTATTCCCTCAGACTTCAGTTTGAGGAACACTTCTCTTAAATAACCAAAGAAATAAAGACAGAAAAAAGGGAAGGAGAGAGAGAGGAGGGAAGGAAGGATGGGAGGGGAAGGGGAAGGAGGAAAAGAGGGAAAAGTACTTTCTCTAACATTACTTTTTACTTATTTCCTCAGTATTAAATACTTTCTAATTATAGGGCTACATTTCTTGGAACTAATTGTATAGGTCTGTGATATCCAGATAATTGAAATTATGATTTTCATGTTTTTCTTAGTATAGGAGCTACAGTTGATCCTTGAACAGCATGGGTTTGAACTGTGCGGATCTACATAGGTGGATTTTTTTTTCAATAAATATACAGTCAGCTCTCTGTATCTCTGGGTTTTGCATCCAAGGATTCAATCACTCACTGATCAAAAAGAGTATTTTCCATCCTTGGTTGGGAATCTGGATGCAGAAGGCCAATTGTATACATTGTTCTGTGCCATTTTATATAAGGGACATGAGCATCTTTGGATTTTGGTATTCCTGGTGGCCCTGGAACCAATCTCCCACCTGTACAAGGGTCAAACTGTATATACATTCACCTAGTGTTCAATAATTGTTTACTAAATTAATTAATTTAAAAGGAGGAAAATTTTATTTTATTGACTAATTCCAAAACATTATATTTGGAGAATATTGTTTTGTTGTGTGTACCAAAAAATCCAAAGCAACCTTTTAAAATATCAATTATTAAACCCATTACCAGAAAATTAAAAGCTGAAATTAGAATAAAATATGCTTATATTAGTCATTTTTAATTATGGAGAACCTACTCTATATGGACTACCTTGAGAATGTTTAATGTAAAAGGGGAATGCCCGTTATAAATTGAGACTCTAAGATACCCGAAGCCACTAATATTTTTGACCACATCAAAATTTAAAACTTCTATTTTGGGGGAAGAGAACACCATAAACAAAAATCAAACAAACTAACAATAAAATTTACAGTTGAAATGACAGTAAGACATAATAGTCTTAACATTCTGTATAATGATTTCTTACAAAACAAAGAGAAAAAGGTGACCATGCTAATAGAAAAATTAACAAAGTATATTTAGAAGACAAAAATATATAAAAAGTCAATAAACTTTGGCCAAGTTTATCACCCTTTGTTGTACTCAAAGAAATGCAAACTAAATTAAAATCAGATTCCCAAAAAATTAAAATGATAACACAGTGTCTTGTGAAAGTGTGGTGAGCTGGCACTCTCATACACTGCAGATAGGAGTGTAAATTTGGTAAATTTTCCAGAGAGCAGTGTGGCATGATATAGCAAAAGTTAAAATGTGTTTACCTTTTGAGCCAACAATTATACATCTTTGAGTTTATCCCAAAGAGATAATCAGACAATGGACAGAACTATGGGTGCATATATTTGTTCAAAACAGAAGAAAAAACCCTTAAGCCTGAAGTATCTAAATGTCTATCATTAGAGGGAAGTTTTAAAAATTTGTGGTACCTCATAATAATATAATTCTGTCATCATTAAGACTACTTATATACTGTTGCACTTATGATGGAGAGTTATTCACACTATGTTAATTAAGTGGGAAAGAAAACCAGACTACTAAGTGTGTCTATTGTGATTACACTATTGTGATTAGTTTATAATTTTACGTCTGTATCTATGTATATACGTATACACCAAGAATGGGTCCTAAAGGATATATATATCAAATTGTTAGAAGTAGTCATTTGATGTTGTTAGTGTATACCAGATAACCTTTGCTTTCTCTTTACATTTGCCCATACTTCCTGAAATTATTTTTTGCAATCAGCATATATTAAAAGTATGTAGCTGTTTTTAAGAGTAAAGACTTAAACTCAATGTTTTATTCCACTTCCTTTTATTTTCCTTATTCAGCATTATTGTTTTTCTTGCTTGTTTAACTTTAAAAGATTGCATAACATTATGAAAATGTCTGTTTTATTTGGAAGAGATGCATTTCATGTTTATGTGATTAGGCTGTGTTCTTTTTCTTAAAGCAAAAGGTTCTATTGCAAATGAAGATTTAATTGTTACTAGAAGATGAGCATTTTATTATTTATGAGTTATGTAAGTCACCAAAATGCCCAGGGTGATCACAATAAGACCTAAAAAAACAAGAACTCTAACTACAGGGGTTCACTCTATTATTTAATAAATTATCTGGCTAATAGATGGCAAGAAGTAAGGGGATGAATGGAGTCTAAGAAAAATCAATATGTCTTTATTCTGTGATTACTTACTCAGCAGAATCCGTTAATAATCCAAGCTTCTGGTTTAAAGCAAAAGTCCAGACATGTCTAAAATAGACTACATGAGCTTCAGCAACCCACATTTGAAAAGGGACATATTCAAATCAAAATGTGTTCGGAGGAAAATAATGTGGATGTTCTAGGACCAGAAGCCTCTGAAGAATTAAAAATTCAGAAAAGATTTAATATCTGTCTTCAAATACAAAGGTCTGGCAAAATGAAAAAAAAAAACAAAAAAAAGATTTGTCTTGTCTGCATAACTGTCAGATGGCGGACCAAATACCAGTGCCAGCTTTTCTGGGGGAAGATTTTAACTAGTACATACAATCACTTTCTGAATAATGGGAGTATCCAGAAATGGAAGGGATAAGAAGGGGGAGGGCAGGGGCCCATCACTTCCTCACTTTATACTCCCAGCTCTTAGCACAGGACCTGGCAAACAGAAGGCACTTAATAGATTGTATGGAATGAACTGAGAGGTGATCAGTTATGTCTTCATTGACTATATTCCAAATTTAACTATATGATTTTTGTTGAAAGACAGTTTGTAAAGTTGTTCAAGCATTGGATGGGAGATTGAGTCAGATCATCTCTAAATGCATAACCATCTATCCCAGATTTTTCTTGGTATTTTGTAGGACAATTCCAATTTAAACTACGTTGTCCTATTCTTTCCCTAAGTATACTTCCAAATGTTCTTCTTGGTACTAAAGTCCAAAATTTATGATGAGCCTGTCTTACTCTGGGTAGCATAACTAATAGAATGACAAAATAGATTTCTATCTACAGGCTGGAAATCATGTTGGACTGCTACAGCTGGTGTGGCTAGAGAACTAAGTTGTTTATAACTAGAAAGTCATTTACTATAAATATATAGCTAGCTCTGCCTTGGTGAATGCAGACTTAAATGTTAATAAATTTATGTAATCAAATATAAGTCAGGCAAGGCTGTAGGTGCTATATTTTTATTGATTACTTTCTTTTAAAAAGAAGCTTTTGGTCACAGTTCTATAATATTGCGCCATATACCAATGGTTCCATAGTGTTCAAGTTTGATTACTAGGCCAGCCTTAAGGCTTCCTGAATGTTTGACAGATGGCTGAGAATATGCAAGTAAGTATGCATTGTGCAGAAAAGCATGCAAGTGAAGAGTCAATCAAGAGAGAATAAACATGCTTAGCAACAGGCCACCTTATTGGTATTCTAACTACAGAATCCAGCAACTTTCTATGCAAATTATGCAGCTGCATCAGCGCCATTGACACTATAGGAGTGAAGAGGGAAGCCACTCAAAGTTTTCTGTGGCAAACTACCAGTAGTTCTGTGCCTGATCAAGGAAATCATAAGTGCGTAAGGCTAGATGAGGTAGATTGTGGTTTTTTGTTTTGTTTTGTTTTCATTTTTCTAAGTTGATTATTCTGTTTGCTTAAAGCTCTAATGACCATAGGAAATGTGGCAAGTTTAACTGATGAATATGGAGTTTGATAGCTCCCAGAGCATGGCTTTGGACTAATAAGAATTTAGATGGGAGCAGCAACCTACTTTCCCTTATTTCAGGATTTGCATGCCTGCTGGTACACACAGGATCATATAAATATGCCGGTGCTTGTGGGGAGACGCACACACACACACACACACACACACTCTTTTAAAAAATAGGAAGAACTGAAAATGTAGTCTATCCATTATTCAGAGAATGTTCTTCTGCCCTATATATTCAATATGTAGCAACTTAAAGAATTACGGGCTTTCAACTAAAGAGATCAAGTATTTTAGATGGGAAAAAAGGCACATGCAGTTAACAAATGAATACAGATATTTTTGCTCCATTTAAGCAGTGAAAAATCTGACTTGAATTATCTTTTCTCAATAAAATGCAAAGTGTATTATATAAATCACATATTAATATTTACAATCTGGAGCAACTCATGTTTCTTCAATGAAGCCATTCCTGCCTCCCATAGACCATGCTGAATTCTCCCTCCTATAAACCACTGTTGGGAGTTGACACTAAAGCATTATGTCTTGCAGTGTTGGTTTCATGTGTCATCTGACTGTAGCTGGGTTGTCTTGAGGCCCACCCCACCTCTTGAAACACACATACATACATACACTCAAACTCAAAGTTGATTCCTAGGAGCTGGAGGGAAATGGTGACTATACCTTAGCTTTCTTTAAAAGGTCAGCCCAGACATTATACATAAGGCATCACAAAGATATCTATATATTCCCATGTCCCTCCATGTTTCCTCTATTGCCTTTTTAAAAAGATGTGCACAAATTTAATACTTCTTCTCTCAAGAGGTGGGGTTTCATTCCCTCCTCCTTGAATGCGGGCTGAACTTAAGTTACTGGCTTCTAGAGAATGGAATATGGTGGAAGTGATGGGATGTCTGTCACTTCCAAGATTAGGCTGTAAAAACTGTGGCTTCCAGCCTGTGGTTCCCTTGTGGCTTGCACACTCTTGTTACCTCTCTTGAATCACTTGCACTGGGGATGCCAGCTGCTGTGTTGTGATGCACTCACAACAGAGGAGCTTCTAGGGAGGTGCACTCCTCAAGGGCCTGAAGCCTGCCCGCAGCCACATGAGTGAGTTAGCAAGATCTTCCCCAGGGGGAACCTGGATGTCACTGCAGCTGGACCAGCAGTTGGACTGCAACCTGGTCGGAGAGCCTGAGCCAGAACCACCCAGCCCAGCTGCTCACAGGATCCTGCCATACAGAATGGCATGATTCCAAATTCTGGTTGTTTTAAGCTGCCAAATTTGGGGAAATTTGTTACATAGCAACAGGTAACTAATACACTTCCCATTCACCACAATAGCTGGAATCTGTCTTTCACCCCACGTTTTAGTCACCCTCCAAATGCTCACTGCTTCCTCTTCTTTCGTTTTCTCCTCCCCTGTGTCAGGCTCCTCCTGTACAACCCACTTTGGTCTGCTCTTCGCTCACAGAAGCCCCCTGGAATTCTAGTAAAAAATCAAGTTTTCCACATGAATGGCTCCTCTCCCAAACTAGATTGCCCATAATAGGTGCTTAATAAATATCTGTTCATAGTATAACCAAATTTTAATTTCTTTTGACTTGTGTAAATAAAAATCATTCATTTGAAAACCAATATTTTTTTTTTTACCAAGTCAGACTAGAATTATAAAGAGAAGTGATTAAGTGTTTGAAGCTAAGCCTTTTATAAACAAGGCTTATTACTGATAACTAGACAACTCAACCCGATGCCTGAGCCAGGCAGATATTGGACTCGATGCACTCTTTGGCTTCCAGAACAGGAATAGGTATGCATTTCAGTTCCAAATGGGCAAAGCTGCTATGCATTTAACGCTCAACAGTCTTTGCCCTCAGAAATACTTGCAGGTTTAAGACCACTACTGGCTTCTAAACACAGTTCTGGTTCTAGGTGTCACCTGTAGTTTTCAGGTTGGTGTCTGTTGCCACCTTTAATAATCAAGATATTTGTTCAACAAATGTGGTATGCCTACCATACTCTGGGAACTTACTGTTAGTTTGTTTCACAAATATTATTTTTACTACCTGTGTGTGACATTGTTTAGCAAAACAAACACAGTTACTCATAATGCTAAACAGTCTAGCGAGAGAAATGGACATTATTAATAAACCCACAGGCATATAATTACAAGCCAACTACTGTAAAGAAAAAATTCCGGTTACTGTAAAGAGGTGTATTAGAGAGCTTCCTCTGATCTGAGGATTAGTGAAGCACCGTAGGCTCCTCTGAGCTAGTTATCTTTGGATGAAGATCTAGGGATAATAGGAGTTAACTGGGCAAAAGTGTAGGGGGAAGGGAAGTTACATTAGTTCAGCATTTACTCTGTGCCAGGGACTGTCAAAGTACTTTAAGTATCAATGCATGTAATCTTCACAACAACCATAGGAGGTAGGCACCACTTAAACCACGTTTTAAAGACATGAAACCTGAGGACTAATGTCCACATGCTTCATTAACTACTGTCCCAAATTTCCTCTGCAAAGACTTTGATTTAATCCCTAGGGGCACCAACAAAAGCTTGAATGAAAGAGACTATTTAGACCCCTTTTAAGTTAAGCAGCATGTCATAATATTGATTTCAACAATTAAAACACAAAATAGGACATAGTTTAACTTTATTACCCTCCAAACATTCTCTCTTAAAAAATAAAGGATGATATAAATAATATTATAACAAAGTAATTTTGAATGATCACTTTTACAACCTCTTCAAATTCTTTGTTTTCTACCCAAGAACTCCATGATATCCTTTTTTATATAATAAATATTCATACTGCTAACCAAATATGTATGCTTCCGCTTACCTAGTTTATGAAAATGGACACCCTACTGTATATTACATTGCAGCCAAAATTGAGCAAAAAGAATGGAAAGTACTTTATTGTTCTTTGTTAAATAATGAATGTTGTGAAGTAATGTGATCATTAAATGCAAATGAGCGTAATTCTGATATAAATGTAAATTTTTCAAAACTTGAAATGTTTCTTAAGATAAACTCTTTGGCTGAAGTTCTGAATATTTAATTATTCCATTTTCACAAAATGGGTGCAGTCATCTACTCAACATAATTAGTTATCTAGGTAAAAACTATTATAATTGAATATAGGTGTTTCCTAAATGCATTTTAAATACCATTTAAAAAAATTCTACATTAATTATTTGGCCTGTTGTTTGGATGTCTTTTTTTTATTATTATTTTTATTAGTTTCAGGTGTACAAAACAATGTAATAGTTAGATATTTATACCCCTCACAAAGTGCTAACCCCTCTGACATTGTATACAGCTGTTACAACTTCACTGACTCTATCCCGTATGCTCTACTCCACATCCCGTAACTATATATGTGTGTGGATATATATATATATATATATATATATATATATATATATATACATATATATATATATATGTATAAAATTATAGTTGGCATTCCATATTATTCAGCTTCAAGTGTACAGTTATAGTTGATGTACAATGTTATATTCATTTCAGGAGCACAACATAGTGATTAGATATTTATATACTTTATGCTGTACTTTATATTGGGCGTCTCTGTTTGCCCTTCAGATCCACTTTTGCCCTTTTCTACCCTACCCTGTGCTCAGAAGGCCAAAGTTTATGGAAATCGTCAATAGGCTTCTTTACCTTCTGCCTTCTAGCTAGGCTAATTGGGAACATGGGTAGGAGAAGAGTGAGGCTGAGGTGTTTTCACTCCCAGCTCCCTTCCTATTGAGTCACTGCATTTTGGGTGTGTTCTCTACAGAAAGTTGGTTCCTGTCCTGTGTGTGCATCTCTTCTCTCTGTATTGTGGGAACTGCTCCCTCACCTTCCCATTAGGCCCAGGGCTGAGAACAGATAGGGTGTCAAACCTTCCTCATTACTTTCCCCTAAACTGGACTGCATCTTTGTAAATGGCCCCTTTATGAAGGCCTCCTCAATACCTAGCTATTTCAATATGCTGTTTTCTCATAGAACCCTGACTGTATAGGAACTGATAACAGGAGTGACCTCAGGAAACTCACCCTCATAATGGGAATCTGAACCGGTTGTTCACATATGTGGGTGGTGTTCAGATAACTTATTGGGCAGGAGTGAGAGGAAGTGGGTATGCAACACTAAGGAACATGGTTGAGTAGACTTTAAGGGTGTCACACACAAAAGGATGCAACAAATGATGAGATAATAGAGACTGAGCAGGATGAATGTACTGAGGTGGGTGCACTCGCTCAGAGTTTAGGATTTGAAGGTATGGGTCAGGAGTGACTTTAGTACCCAGGAGTGGCTTTAATTAGTCTGCTAGGCTTGATAACTGAAGGCTGAACTCAGTGGTGGCCTACAGTCAGGGAGGATGATGTGCCAGAAGCTCCCTGCCTTAATGTAGAGGAAGGATCCAGGTAGTTCAGAAAGATGAAATAATGTACAACCTATTTAGCCCCTTGCTAACCATTATCCCTGGGAGTGACCAAAAGACACACTCCCTTCATCACGGCATTCAGAAATGCACTGATGAGGGGACGCCACCAACACTGGTCAGTCAGTGGTAGCTGTTCTCTATAGGCTGACTTCTGAGCAGGGGAGTGGGATGCTGGGAACCGTGTTTGGGATATAGATTACATTTGCCATTCCTATGACATTTTTATACTTTCTTAACCACTAAATGCATTTTTAATAACATTAGTGAGAAAAGAGTGCTGAATGGAACTCTTTTAAAAAATCTCCGGTAAAATCTACACTAGTCACTGATGCTTTAATATACTCTGTGTAATTGATACAAAAGAGTACTGAGTCCCATTGCAAGTTTGGCACAAGGTGCAAACAGAAGCTGATACATGAGCTTGGTTCAAAGGTAACCTCCCCCCACCCCACCTCACCTTACTAGTCGGGTTATCATTGACAGTACTCTTAATCTCTCTAAAGCTCAATTTCTTCATCTACAAAATGAGAGGAATAATATCTGCCTCTCATAGTTGTGAGGATAAGCAAGATAGAGGTGAACGACTCAACTAACAAGCTAATTTAGTTTCCCTTATGGGCTCAGCATCTTGGTTATTCCTCTCTCGTAGCACTTTCAATCTGGTACCACATACTGCAGTGCAAACCCCTTGAGTTCAGGATCCATGTCTACTTATTTCATTTCTATCCGCAGTGCTCAACACATAAACAGACGCACACCAGATGCCAACTGTGTGAGTGATTGAACGAATGAGTAAATGTGTTATTTTGATAATGAAATGGAAGTGGTCAGTTTAGGATTTACCTTCTTTTCCATTCCTCTACCTGTGTCTAAATTGTCTCCTTTGCTGCCTTTATAATCGTGGACAAATTACTTAAGCCTACTGAGCCGTGGGTTCCTCATCTTTAAAACTGAGATAATACCTCCTGTCCTCATAGAAGTGCTGTAAGAAATAAATTAGATAACAGTTAAAATAGGGAGCACTCCATAAATTTTGTTTCCCTTTCTCTTGTTCCCTTTGTATCTCAAGTGCCTGGCACGTTACAGACACTGAAATAATGTTGTCTGTGATGGATCACACATGAAGTTTTCATTTTGAAAGCTTATATTCCATTCATTCCTTAAAAAAAAAGACTCCTAAATATCAGATTACTGCCCATGAGATTGCAAAATCTTTTTTAGCCTTTTATGGTTAAAATGCTCTAAGAATTTGGAAGAAGCTTCCCTTCTGAAACTCACTTCAATAAATCCAAAATGAATCGATGTGGAAAATATTTAACATTCAACAGTTAATTTTGAATAGAAGAGATAGTTAATTTTATCCTTTTCATTTCTACAAATCATATGAAGAGACAGTTTGGATAGCTTACTCAAAAGAGGCTCCCCGAATCATTTCTAATGGGATACGTCAACTCAAGTGTTGCCCGAAGATTATTCTTAACAAATGCACATATTGTTTGACTTTACTAGGAATAAACAAAAAGCTTAAAATTAGATTATTGCTTAGACATAGACCCATTAAGTTAAAATAAGGCCAGACATTTGGAATTAAGTCAGTTTAAGATAGTAACCTTTGATTAAAACGGCTAAAATATTTGGATTGCTTTATTAGCTATGTGCCATAAGCATAAAAACTCAGTTAAATATTCACAGTAAATGCATAATTCCTTTACACAAATTCATTTTACATATTAAAAGGAATGCCAACAACCACTCAAAACAAAAGACATAAAGAGGAAAGATTTTTTTTTTAAGTTATGTAAGTTGCTATTGGCCTGGCTTCCCTTCTTCCCTTCAAATAGAAAAATATATATATATATAATTGAAAAAACTCAATGCTGTTTCTCTCATTTTTCTTAGGGTTCCAGTACTGCATCTCTATCTAAAATGTAACTAATTTAAACTGATTTAGAGAAAGAAGCTGTACTTAAAGCCTTATTTGAGTTGAGTGGCTTTTTAAAAAACACATTTTTCAGATTAAAGAAAATGTTTGTGGTAACATAAGCTCTACTTGCTATTTCAAAATTATAAAATGAATTAAAGGGTGCAGGACATGAATTAAAGCATGAGTGACTTCATAAAATAAGCATTTTACATAATTTGTAAGTTTAAATTTTTGTACCTCAAAATGAAGACAGAATGATTTAAGAACGTAATGCATTTATTTGCCAAAAACAAGAAGAAACTTACCTAATTACTATTTTAAATAAATTTCTTGGTGAGCTTTTTTAAGTATATAGTCAATGGAAACCTTTTGTTCTATGCCATAGACTTCCACTTCCTAATACAGCACTGTGGCCACAGACTTGAAATGCTGAATTTGTGTGTGTGTGTGTGTGTGTGTGTGTGTGTGTGTGTGTGTGTGTAGACATAGACATAGGGAAAGAAACAGTGATAGAGGCTTCATTTTAAAAGCTTCTTTAAGGAGCTCTTAGAGTTAACTAGAGAAACCCTAAATTTCCGTTGAACACAGTTTGAATCCTAAAAGCAGTTGTGATGCTGTTGATATTCCCTGAATATACAGTGAGCTCTAAAATATTCTCAGTTTTCAAAACAGTGGAAATATGTTCTTTGGGGGCATTAAACAATAAAGCATAAAATTTACAAATAATTTCATATCTTTCCAATGTGAAAAATACTTCATTCAAAAAAGAATCATTGTGGCACATCTGTTTGTAACTCTGAAGGAAGATCTTGTAACAGGCCATGCTCTAATCAAGAACAAACAGAAAAGTGGAAAAACATTTTTAAATCTATCTGAAGGCTTTGGGGGCCTTCCAAGGCAGTCAAGACTTAAGAGGCCATGAGCCCAGAGAGAAGTGAACCCAATATACCAATATATTTAAAGTGAGCCCGATATTTGTGTGCTGCTTTTCCCCTAGGGACATTTGTTTTAGGAAGTACAGGCAAGAAGTCCAGAAGCAGGCAGAGGGCTGCCACTAAGAAGTAGAGAAGCCAATCAAAATGTTGGCAATTTCATAAAACTAGGAAAACAAAAGTAGAATGTGGGCATGCCAAGGCTGCGTGGATTGAGAGAGAAAGATCACAGGAAGAGGGTGCATGTATAGAAGTCGGCCTGACACTCTGTGACAGCTACCTACTCCAGACATGGGCTGATACTTAGACATCACTAAAATTTCTACAAATATTGGGAGGTTAATAAGAGAATATTATTGTCAAGAACTGTGAAGGACCTGATATTTTACATATGAGGTAAGACAATTAAGCTCGCAAACTGATCCTAGAAAAAGTGCTACATACCTCATTGCTGAATATCACTATGGTCACCTTCAAAGTACTCCCCTTGGGAAGCTATGCACTGACACCAGCATCTAGTCCACCCTTCAAAGCAATTTTGGAACTCTGTGGAATAGCCATCAGAGCTGTTGTGGTATTACCCTTGATGTCCTGAATGTCATGAAAATGTCTTCCTTTCAATATTTTCTTAATCTTCAGGTAAAGAAAGAAGTCACTGTGGGCCAGATCAGGTGAGTAGGGAGGGTGTTCCAATACAATTATTTGTTCACTGACAAAAAACTCCCTCACAGACAGTGCTGTGTGAGCTGGTACATTGTTGTGATGCAAGAACCATGAATTGTTGGTGAAAAGTTCAGGTCGTCTAATTTTTTCATGCAGCCTTTTCAGCCCTTCCAAATAGTAAACTTGGTTAACTGTTTGTCCAGCTGGTACAAATTCATAATGAATAATTCCTCTGCTATCAAAAAAGGTTAGCAACATCGTTGCAACATGTTTGCGAACTTAATTGTCCGACCTTGTACTATCATGGTTTTATGGATGCTGGCAAAAGACCCCAGACTTCTGAGCCAGAGATCGAGTTAAAGAAATAAAAATAATTTTTTTAAAAATGCCAAATTACACTCAAAGAAAGGATAAGGAAGGAAATTAAAAAGCTAAACGCAGGAACTAATGAAATAGAAAAATATATAATCAGTAGAGACAATTAACAAGCCTATGAGGTGATCTTTAGGAAGACTAATAAAATTGATACTATCCTAGGAAGACTATTTAAGAAAAAAAAAAAGAGAGATTGCACAAAATACAATGTCAGTAATAAATTGGGTCATCTCCAAAGATCACACAGACATTAAAAAGATAAGAAGACCATATAAGCAACATTATATCTAAATTTTTATACTAGATTAAAATGGTAAAATATGGAAAGTTCTAATAATTCTATGTCAAAGAAATTGAATTTAGTTAAAATTTTTGAATTTAAAATACTTTCCACAAGGAAATTTCCAAGGACATATGTCTTCATATTTAAGAAAAAAATAAAATTTATATAAACTTTTTGAATTTAAAAAAAACATCAACATAACCTTAATACCTAAACTTGACAAGGACATTCCAAGAAAGGAAAAGTCTTGACGTATCTCCCTTAAGAACATACATGTAACAATTCTAAGCAAGATATTAACAAATCAAATTTAATGGTGTGTGAAAAGATAGAACACCATGAACAAGTTAAATTTATTGCAGGAATGCAAATTTTATTCAATATTTGAGAATCAATGTAATTTACCATAGTAGCATAAAGGAAGGCAATCATCTGACCTCGTTAGAAGCAGAACCATCATTTTATAAGTCCAACACCCAGTCATTATAAAATCTGTTAGCAAATCTGGAATAGATGAATTAATGGTCATAATTATCATAATTAATGGTCAAATGTTGAAGCCTTTCCTCCTGAGAATGGGAATAAGAATGTCTGCTGTCACCACTTTTATTCAGTATACACTGGCAATCTTAGCCAGTGCAATATGGCAGTAAAAGCTTGGTAGTATAGATATGGGAAAGTAAGATTTAAAACTCTCTTTTTTCACATTCCACCTGATTGTATATTTAAAATACAACAGAATCTACAGAAAAAATACTCAAACATAAAACAGTTTTATAAATCATGGACAAATGACCAACGTACAAAAATAATTTCTTTTATATAATAGTAAGAAACAACTAGGAAATAAAACTTAATAAAATGGCAACATTTACAAAAGCAACAAAAAATGTGAGATACCTAACTGGAAATATGTAAAGCATATACTGGTGTCAAAAAAAATGTATATACATGACTTGTATTCATCTTTTGTTTTCGGTATATAATTATTACAATGTGTTTATATTTTTTTGGCACTCTCTGTATACATAGAAGGCTACAAAACTTATTGAATGAAAGTAAAGAACATCTAAACAATGCAGGAATACACAATGGCCATGGATCGGAGGACCCAATGTAAATAAAGATGTCAGTTCTCTCCGAATTGATCTACATATCCAACATACTCTCATTAAAAATCCCAGCAGGTTTTGTGCATGTAATTGATAATGTGATTCTAAAACATATAAAGAATTACAAAATGCAAAAAAGAGCTAAAATAATATTGAAAAAAATTGAAGGGTTTTTACTACCATGTTTCAAGATTTTTAAGTCTACAGGAATTAAAACATGTGTTTGGCTTAACGATGGACAAATAGGCCACCGAAAGAGACACACACTATATGGTCATTTAGTTTATGACAAAGGTGACAATGTAGTGCAGAGGGGAAAACATGGTCTTTTCAATAAATAATGCTGGGTCAAGTGTATATTTCATACTAAAAATAATGAATCTGGACTCTCAACTTACAATATAAACAAAGATCAATTCCAAATGAATTTTAGATCTAAACATAAAGGTAAAACTTCTAAGCATATAGAAGAAAACAGAAAAACATCCTGGCGTTAAATTTAAAAAAAAATTCCAAAAGAATACCATAAAAGAAAATGCTGATAAACTGTAGTACGTTAATATTGAGGAGTTCTTTTTAACAAAAGACACATTAAAAGGGCAAAACTTCAAATAGATTGGGAGAAAATATTTGCCATAAAATGTATGACAAACAACATATCCACAATAGATAAAGAACTACAAATCAATAAAACATAAGACAGCTAAACCAAAAGGGAAAATAGGCAAAAACTTGAACATACATTTCACAGAAGAATATACGCAAATTTAAAGGTATGTCCAACTTTAATAGTTATCAAGACAATGCAAACCCCTGGAAGCTGACCTCTCTCTACATGGGCTCTACACATAATCGCTCTATGTGACTTCCTGGGCTCATTACACTGTGCTTGGATCCTAAAAGTGAGGGTTGCCAAGAGGGAGGAAGCAGACGTCGCCAGTCCTCTTAGAGGTTAGGCTCACAACTGGCACAGTGTTACTTTGACCATGTTGCATTGTTGAAAGTAGTCACAGAACTAGCTGGCATTCAAGGGGAGGGGAAATAAACTACCTTTCAACATGAGGGTGATAGAGAATTTGCAGCCATCCATAATCTGTTATATCTTCTCGCCTCCCTCAAATTTATGCTTGTCCAAAACTAGCTCTATCACCAAAGTTCATCTGAAATCCTCTCTTTTTTATGAATTATTAACCCCCTAAACTGAAAATAGCTCTTTCATTTCCCCCTGTGAACTCTCGTTTTATCTGTACCTTTCGTGGGGCACTTTTAACTTTCAACCTTGAATTATTTATATATCTTATCTCCTCTACATTTTAAATGACATTATTTCTAGTGCTCAATAAGAAATTCGTATTGTAGAAAATTATCAGGATTTATTTCTGAATAATATGTGCCTCCATACACTGCTTTACACACTTGAGATGATTAGTAAACATTTATTGAGGAAGATAAGAGTAAAATCCAAACTTTCTTATAGGCAAATACTAGGTATTAGGTTGGTACAAAAGTAATTTCAGTTTTTGCAATTTTTTTTTAACGTTTTAAACCGCAATTACTTTTGCACCAACCTAATACCATACTTCTGAGGGCATTTATCTTGCTACTTTCTTTCTTATCCTTAATTATATTTTTGTAGATATAAATAGGCAAAACAGTACTAATAATGTTTTTGTATATTTTAACAGGTTCATATTAGGGCTGGGGTGGGGAATGTCATAATAAAAGAAACAAATGACACAATGGCTAATACTCGCTGAGCTCTTAACTATGTGCCAGGCACAATTCTGAGAACTTCATCCTTCTAACAGCCCTACAAGATTTTGAAGAAAAGGAAGAAATAACCAAGAAATAAGGAACAAGGGAAACAAAAGAGCCAGAAAAAAATATGTATCCTCTAGAACCCTGAACAGTTCCAAGACTTCTGAAAATTTGACATAAGTTGGCTACAGGATGACAGAAACCAGACTGTAAGAACATACTCAGGAAATGACTTTGGGGGTAAAAATGACATCTTTCCTCTGAATTAGAATTTACACTTTCCATGTTTATATGGAGTACAGTCTATCTCATAATTCTTATTTTTGAAAAGAAAACTATCGATTTTCTGCCTTATTAGAACTTTGAGGGCTTCAAATTACCTTAGTGTAGTTTTTAATATAATATGAAATCCTTTAAACACTCAGACATGAACAGTAAAGACTAACTATAACTTAGTTTTTTAAAAATTGTGCTCTACCTAGAGGTAATAATGCACTGTTATAATTAGAGAAAAATTAAACACATTTCTTATACTTTTTTTTCACAACCAGAAACTCTTTATGTGCTCAGTGCTATGCTTTATGACTTGAAAATAAAAAAGGAGTTTCATATAGTACCTGACATCAGAGAATATACTGTCTACTTGAAAAGATAAAACTAAATATTTAGGGAATTAACAAGAAAGCTTTAGTTTTAAACATAAGATAAAAGGTCAGAAAATAGAAGAATCACTATGGAATATAACAGCAAAATAAAATTTTGTTGTGGGAGTTCGGAATGGAGGTGGGCCTACAAAGAAGGGCAGAATATAAAAAAGTTAGCAAAGAACATTTCAGACTTGAGAAAGTGGAAATTATTTACATAATGAGCAAGGTCAGGAGACAAGAATGATTGTTACATTTTAACCAGAGAACAGAGATGAGACTCCTCATTTGAGTAGGGCTATATATTGGAGAATTTTGGAAAATATCATTTAATGGGTAAAAGATTATGACAAGCTTTAAATGGGTGCTAGTCAACGTGGTTCAGGCTTGGTGCAATAAACAACCTGAAGCCATTTTCATACTTGACTCTGAGAGTATTTAACGAACTAACGGGAACTTCACAGAGTTTTAACATAGGAAAATTCTTCCTGAAGCACAGTTGGAAAGAAATCTCCCTACTTGTTTGCCATAAATTCAGCATGATTTTCCATAAAGAGATTGTTATTTTTTACATGAAGCAAAGGTCAGTGTTTGGGTGTGTATTTGTGTCCATGAACACGATGATGTGTATAGGTGTTTTAATTTCCAAAGTCAGGGTCAGGAGGCAGGTTAGGGCTATGCAGTGTCATGGCAACTAAGCAAACTGTTCATTTCAGTCCAAAAAGTAGTCAATTCACTGGAAAACACACAATCAGCTAAATTTAAATTAAAATAGTTACAAATTATTTGTGAAAAGCAGCCCTGGTTTGTTTAAAGAAAAGTATACAAATAAGCATGTTTTTTCATAAATTATTAATTAAACATGAAGCGAAGGTCAGAGTTTGTGTGTGTGTGTGTGTGTATGTGTGTGTTTTAATTTCCAACGTGGGGGGTAAGAAGGCAGATTAGTACTACAACAAGTCAAGCCAACCAACCAAATTGGTCATTTCCGTTCACAAATAGACAATTTACTGGAAAAAGTTAAAAAAACTAAGTTTAAAACAAAATATGTATCAATTCATTGTGAAAAGCCACTGTAAGGTTATCTAATGAAAAGTATTAATGCAGGTATTGTTTCATGAAGTCTAACAGCTTGTCACTCTGTAATAGAAAAAAATTTGATTAATCTGATAGGATACATTTTCACAAGATATGTTAATTTTTACCGAATGCCTATATCTTCTAGGTGCTTAGAATTGATTTTGAATTAATAATAAAAAGTCCGGCAGAATTACCAAATGGAAAACTTTCACCAGTTACTTTTTATTTCATAAATATGCTTTGAAAACACTTTGTTAATTTTACAGAAAGTCATTAGGTTAAATAAATTACCTTTTGGATACACTTACTAATGGAGAAAAATAATTCCAATATATAATTTGCTTCTAAATGCCTGGAGTTTCAGGAAGTATTAATAAAACCCTGACTTCCTGTATCTTAAACCAAACATTAAGTCTGATCGTTGCTTTCCTGGGTCTCAGCAAAACGAATTATGAAAGTTATAATGGACTTCTTGGAAAGGTAATGACATATGAGCATGTTTACAAAACTCCTTTCCTTAATTTCCTACTTAATACAAGGAACATTAGGCCTATACTATAAATGCCACAGAACACTATTAGGTACAACACTATTTAGACCACATTGACAGAGGGTACTTGCTGCCATGCTTTAACTTTCCAGTTTATGAACACAGTGCAGAGATGTAGGTGACATACGAGTATGACAGAAAATCTAAAAATCCCTACGTTTTTGTTGTTGTTAGCTTTGGAAAGACCAGAAAATTCTCAGCATAGAGTCTACTTTTCTGCTGCTAATGAGCAAGGCTGGCAAGAAGATGGGAAATCGCTTCTCCAAGCACATGCTGTTATCTCTGACCTGTCCTTTTAATCAAAAGCAGTGCCATCTTTGAGCAAACATTAAGCTGTATAGTATGAGAGCCTTCATTTTGTGTTTTTCTCAACATCTTTTGAAACTCCTGAACTGGAGAGTGCTTCTCTATGTTAGACGTTTATCCTGTTTTGTGGTTTGCTCCCTTAGTTTGCAGTTACTGATTTGGGGTGGGGGGATGTTAATGGGTAACAGAAAGCGATTCCTCATTCAAAAATAAGTAAATAATTTTTAAAAAGTGGATTTATAATTAACAACAACATCCCAAAAAAACAGAAAGAAGAAAGAGAAGGAAGAAGGGGAGGGAAGAAGAGGAAACGGAAGAGGGAGGAAAAAAAAGGAATAAAAAATACAAGTAGGCCCACTAACGATAGATGAAGATTTACTCAAGAAAAAAGATTTTAGACTGTAACTGCTTTGTACCCCCCAAAGAAACTAAGAAAACACTTATGACATATAAAAATATAAAACAGAATGAAATGAAAAGGGAACTAATAGTCTAAAGAGAGAGGAAAATGATGACATTGAAGAACTTTAAAATATTTAGAAATAATGAAGAATAGAAATAAAACGTAGAAAAACCAACCCATGACATGGAGAACGAGCTTTAGAAAATCACATAAGAAATCTGAGGGAAAGGACATAGAATCAAGGATTACAAGAGATCCAGTGGAGATCCAATATCCGTAGGACTGCTACCTCTGAAGAAAACAGCACAGTGAATGGAGTAAAAAAATCATTCAAATATATAATTGGAATAACATTTCTGAATTAAAGGAAAACCAGATATGAAGAACAAAAGGACTCACTTTTCTAGAAGAAAAAGCTAAAAATGAAAAACTCTAAGACACATCGAAGTGAAATTACTGAACTTCAAGGTTAATGCATTCAAGCAATAAAAATAAGTTACCAACAAAGGAAGAGATAAAAACTAAGAAAAAAACAGACTTAAGAATTGTCCTTAGCACCTTTAGATGCAATAAAATTGTGGAACAGTCAGTGGAGTTTTAGGAGAAAAGGGATTTGACTCTAGAATTACATACTCAGCCAAATTGGTTTCCAAATGTCCAGACAATATGAAATAATCCAGACAATACGAAATGATCTCAAATGTACAGAGGAAGCATATCTCCCAGCTATACAGGTAACATTTTTGAAAAATGTATTTGTCAACACAATCCAGTGTAAAGAGATTCATCCAAATAAAAACTACAAAAATGGCAATGGATGAGAGATGGCTTGGTGAGTACTGAATTCAACTGAGCATAAAATTAAAGCCAAATTACTAATTAACAAAGTATAAAACAATGTAATTATCATACTTCCTGAAAGAAAAAACTACATTATGTTGAAGGAAAATTGTGATAAAAGACTCTGTAAACACCACAGTATCTATCAGGAATCTGGGCATGAAGTAGAAAGCACCCCCAAAAAAGCCTTAAAGGAGTATCTGTTTACATAGAGACAAGAACCTCCACAGGCTGGGGAGCACTCCTCTACAAGCAACAGGGAAGAAGGCATGAATAGCTTTGATAGATTGTATTACTGTTCACCCATTTTTGCTCTTTCTGGGGAGTCTTATCCTTCCCTGCTCACTGATGTTAAACTTGGCCATTATCTGTCTGGGCCAATCAAATGTGAGCTGAAATGTCAGGAAACAGATGGGAAGAAACTTTTAAAGCCAGTGTGTACTTCTCCATCGCCTGGATCCTAGTTTGGATGGCAAGAAGCAGCACCACAACCAATGAACACTAAAATAACCTTTGTAGTCGTATGTCACTGAGATTTGGGAGTAATTTTTTAGAGCAGCAAATCTAGCCTTTTTTCACTAGTATACTACCCTTAAGCCTGAAGGGAAAAGGAAAGGGCAAAGTGTCACTAGAGTCTGATAAGGGCTGGAATCATGGAAGAGAAGCCAGAAAGCTGGAACTGAAGTCATAAAGAAGCACAGCGTAAGCCACAACCATAACACAGCAATAGGGAATGGGGCAGTAAATACCCTGACTTCTCTTTCCTCCTGCCTTCTCTTTTGCTTTTGGCTCCATTTGGTCAAATTCAACTGGAAGCAGAGGACTAAGAAATGGTGCATTCCATAGAGTTCAGTGTCATAAATTGGGTTTCCCATAATCAGATGCTAAGCTAGAGTTTGGGTACAACACTTTACTAGGGTACAACACCTGTGAAGGGAAGAGGGATGACGCAAGATTGGACAGAAAAAGACACTGAAAAACAATGCAGATGATGAGCTATAAAGCCACAGCCAGCCCATCAGAGAGTTCTGGAGTAAGAATTATCCATCATAATATCCCACCTAGGGTCAAAATGGCCAGCCCATCATGCCAACACTGAGAAGGTTGATGGCAAAAGCTAGCTGATAGCCGCTGGCGGGGTCATTTGTCTACTTGGTTGTTTAGTTCTCCCATGGTGGATGGCCTCTGGTGGGCATTAACATGTGACACATTGATATACACAAACTATATTTATATTTCCATAAAGGAAAAGCACTGATACAGATATTTATATTTCCAACATAAAGGAAAAGCACTGATACAAAAATAAATATGAATTAGAAAGCAGAAATGACCATAGATTACTGTAGAGAAATGTGGCTGAAAGGGAAGAAAAAATTATCAAAATAGACACAAGATGATTTTGAAAGCCTAAAATCAACCAATAGCTATAGGGTGATAACTATAAACAAGTCTTCACAGGTTAAAATTTTTTAACCTTCAAGTGATAATTGACATGTATTTAAACTTGTCCAGAGTTACAGAAAGAAGAAAGTCTTCTGAATGTTTTTTCTGATGTCAAAATAATGATACTAAATCTTGCTAAAAGGAATGCAAAAGAGAAACCTACAAAGCAATTCACTCATGAATATTGATGCAAATTACCCAAATAAAGTTTCAGCAAGTAGAATTCAGTGATACTTTAAAAAGACTAACACTCTATGATCGAGTTCTTGAAGGAATGCAATGATGGCCCATTGACATCAGTTATCTCTTAATAAAAAAGAAGAAAACATTATGTTATATTCTTGATAAAAATTATAAAGCATTTGATAAAATGTAATATTCACACACATTACTAATAAGAACTCATTAAAATAGGAGTAGAAGAATGCATAAAGAAGATATAGATATATAGATACAGATATAGATATATAGATATAGATATACTATGCCATAAACAAAGATGAAATATTGCCATTTGTGACAACATGGATGGATCTTGAGGGTATTATGTTATATGAAATAAGTCATGTGGAACATAAAACAAAACATTTGGTGGCTACCAGAGGGACGGGGATGGGAGAGGGCAAAATGGGTAAAGGGGGATCGAATGAATGGTGACAGATGGCAACTAGACTTTTGGTGGGAAGCACATTTTAATGTATACAGATATAGTAGTATAATGTTGTACACCCAAAACTTATATAATGTTACAAACCAATATTACCTGAATTTAAAAAAAATAATAATAAGATACTTGACATTTTTAAAGTATGCATTTTCCAAAACACAAGCTAAACTATGAAAGCATTCCCATTAAGAATAATGTCAAGACAAGGGTTCCTACTATTAACATTTTTATGACTTACAGTCAATGTAATAAGAGAACGAAATACTAAGTATATTAATGTGCTTGGCTGAGAATGCCACAGTCTGGATGGCTTAAACATTAATAAATTTATTTTCTCTCAGTTATGGAGGCTAGAAATCTGAGACCAGTGCCAGCCTGGTTGGTTTCTAATAAGAGTTCTCTTCCTTGCTTGTAGACACTCACCTTCTCCCTGAGTCCTCACATGGTATTTCAGGAGAATGAGCTCTCTTGTTTCTCTTTATATAAGGACACTAATCCTGTCAGAACAGGTCCCCACCCCTGTACTCTCATTTAGCCTCAATTACTTTCTTATTCCAAACACAGTCACATTGGGGTTTAGGCCTTCAACATACGCATTTTGGAGGGACACAGTTCAGTTCAAGAAGTATTAATATTGGAAAGGGGAAGGAAAAATTATTATCTTCAAATTCTGCAACTATTTATCTGACAAATCTCAGAGAATCAATTGAAAACTCCTACAACAAAAAAGTAGCCTTCAGTATGGTGGCTATTAATTGAAATACAAAAGTCAATAGCATTTTTACATTTAAACAATGTAATTAGAAAATATACTGGAATAAAAACGCCATTCGCAAAAGTAAGAACAGTTTTAGATAGCTATGAAAAAGTCAAAAGAATATACTAAGCTCAAATAAATAAACTTTACTGAAAAACATAAATAAAGCTTGAACAAAAAAGAGACACAATTTCTTCTTCGATTGAAATACTCAACAATGTGAAAGTTTAAGCTCTTGTTATTTAAATCCAATGCAATGCCATTCAAAACCCTATTAAAATTTGTGGCTAAGGTACCCTCATTGTAGGGTATGTAGATTGATGAGAAATAATAAAATTATTCTTCCACCTGGAAAAATAAAAATATTATGTGATGATGAGAAACTTACCCTCCCAGATACAATGGTACAGGACCTGGAAAAGACCCGACAGATCAATATAGCACAATAGAGAGTTTAGAAATAGCTGTGAGCCTATATGAGATTTTAATGTATGATAAAGATGGTATTCAAATCAGTGATAGAAATATGGAAAATGGAAAAATGCTCATTACCCGTTCACTTGCCAGATAAATAAAATATGTAAAGTTAAAAAATTAAACCATACTAGAACTAGATGAAAATCTGAGTGAATTCATTTTTAATTTGTTTATAATTCTGTATGGGAAGGACATTTCTGAGCATGTCACATAAACCATAAAGGAAAAGTTTGATAATTGTAAAACATCAAAATTATATTTTTAATAAAAGAAGCACCAAAAACAAGTTTGAAATTTTTTTAAAAGAGAAATCATATTTGTAATGCACGTTAATTAAACAAGGGGTTAATACCACTAACATCTCATAAGTGAATAAGAAAAAAACACCCCGATAGTAAAATTAACAAGATGAACAGTATTTCATAACAAAGGAAACAGAATAGCCACTAAATATATGAAAAAGATATTCATACTCACTAATAATCAAAGAAATACAATTTGATACCAGTCTTTCTTTTTTAGATTGGCAATCCTGAGTCGTAGCCTATGTGTTTAAAACTCTCCTGCATTCTTTAAATTTAAATCAGTATTCTGCTAGAGTGTAATCTGTTAAAATATATCAAGATTTTAGAAAGCCATACTTTTGACCTGCAATTCTGATTTTAAAACTTTATTAGGTAATTCAACATGTGCAGAAATATGTCTATGAAGAGTGTATCCTACTGTTTTTTACAATCATAAAAATTTGGAAATTAGTATTCCTCAGTAAGAAATTGAATAACACCCATTGGTACCTCCATCCAATTTAAGACTACATGCTCAATAGAAGTTACAAGTACATGAACTTTTACATGAGATTGAAAAGGAAAGATTACAAATTACCTATATAATATCCTATTTCTTAAATAAATATGTACAAGCATAATATTAAATGTAACAATATAAAAGATATGGGTTTATTTCTGTGTGCATATTTGATTACATAGAAAAATATCTGGGAAATGTAAATGTAACAGTCTATGAGATTTGGATGATTTTTAGGTTTTTCTTTTATATTTTTGCATTTTGTATTGCTTGACCTCTTTTACAATGATTCTGTTTATTTTTATGATAAAAAAGCTATAAAATAATTTTCATTGGTGGGAAAATACTATGATAGGTGATATGTTTACTCATTCATAATAATAAGAAAATACTATTTTGGGGGAATCATATATGATTGCCCAGAATTGGATGACTTCCTTGGAACTCCCATATCTGTTCATTTATGACACTTGCATAAGTTATAATAATAAAAGACAAAATGTGATTTTTAAGGTATCACCTTCTATTTGATTATAAGCTTCTTTAAGTTAGGTCTATTTCTTATTTAATTGACTCCCCTATAGATCTTAAAACGGAAATACACAGTGAACATTTACTGAGTTGAGCCCATTGAACTTCTTCTGCAACCATTTCAAAAGTCATAATCTTTATACCTAATAAAACTAGAATTTTCAAAGATTTTAAAATTTTAAGTCATTTTAGTGTCAAAACTCAAACTCTGCATACTGAATAAAACAAAGCAGAAAGATGAGTTAGTTTATTATGAGGTTTATGACTGGCAAGCCAGGAAACTCAAGGCTACAGGAACAGAGTTCTGACTTGCTCACACACTAAGGGAATTTTATGACTAAATAAAGAAGTTATTTGACTTTTTCAACGATTGGTTACCTAGTGGTCTTCTTTCTTAATTGGATCAGGATTGCTGAGTCATGGGAACAAGGAAGTCCAGAGATGGTGTGAACAGATTTGACATTTGGGGATTGTCTCCTGTCATCTGTTGATTTCTGAGCAGAGCTGTAAATTCCTGTAATGTCATGTTAAGTTTCCTTTACGTGCCTGCTTTGACTATCTCCATTTTATCCTTGACATAAGTGACTCCATTTTAGTTTGATTCTATACTAGTTACAAAGGGACAGACTTACAAATTGGCCAATACGTAAATGTCAAGAGTAATTTTTACAATAGTAAGATTTTCACTGGTGTTGTCGGAATATTGAAGAAAGAGATTTAAACTGTTTCAAGTTAATTACAATGCATCTAAAGGAACTCTGGAGTTCAAAGAATGAACAATCAAATCCCTTACAGTATTTCTCTCAAGTAAAAAAATAACTAGAAATGTCTGCTTTTATCCATTACTGTCTTCAAATAGGGAAAGCTCTGTTTAAAAAAAAATGATTTTTTAATATATCTAGGATAAAAGGAAAACAAATGTTTTTCTGATAATTGTCATTTTTTTCCTTTTCTGTGTTTTTTGTAATGTGCATGTATGATGATCTAGAACACTTTCTAATTTTGTAAATGATCAGCATGACTCAATAAAAAATAAACCAAAATGATTTTGAACACCTAACTGGTAATATTTTTAAATATTCCTTGAGCTGGAACAATTACATGTTCGAATTACTTACTCTGAATGCTAATGTATGAGTACTTTTCTCCTGTTCTGCATTCATCTCTCTATATATAAACTATTTAAATCACAGTGTAATTATGGAATATGTTAGTAGAAGGAAGGCAAAGTGTTTTATCAATGCCTGTAAGCATCATTTACATTAGCATCTGTTTCAGAATTGGTTTTAAATTTTATTTCTAGAGCCTGAAAATTAGTGGATCACAAACATTCAGTGTTTTTAGACTTTAATGTCATAGGACTAAAACAGTTTTTTCAACCTTCCTTTGTTTCAGCATGCTTTTGAATGCATCTGAAGATATGGATATTTTATCTTTCTGATTTGTTTAGATTCTTTTAGCTCTGTAAGTCTTCTTTTGTGTCGTTGGGTTTTTTCTATTTGTGTTGTTTGTTTTTCTTTTAAATATACAAGGTTAGTTTTTACTCATGTTTATATACAGACCTTTAACACGACGTATCAATTCTCAGACGTTTGGCAATAAAGTAATATGAGATATATAAGATAGTCAAAGCAGAAATACAGAAATATTGAAATATGGAAGTATGTGTAAGACAGATCTGCAGTATTGCAATTGGCCCGTCAGTATTTACAAAGCAGCAGCAAATGTTACCAGGTGATTGCAGACCTCTGGGCAAAAACATATCTATAGGGAGCTAGCCTTCCTTTTAAAAAAATTCATTAGCTATCCCTTTGTCAGTTAAAAAGAAAGAATAATCTAATATTTCTATGCATTTTTTTATTTCCCTTCAAAGGTGAAAAAAATGTATTGACCTGTTGAAATTACAAGGGAATATAACAATATTCATTTCTTTTATATTCTTATATAGTTAACCTGATTGTTTCAATTAATATGGAATAGACTCCAAAAGATAACCTCAGAATCTGAGTTTTCAAAAAGTTTGACCAAGCTAAGCTTCTGCCAGCACACTCAGGAGAGGGCTGGAGCCATACGTACAGTGTATTCACCTAGGTTCCTGCTTTCAGTCAATATAACAGGTGGCAGTATGCGGTACTGACGTGGCCTGAGCCAAGATTCTTAAGCCTGTCCTCCTTCTGCCTTTCTTCATCCACTTCCCACTCCCCTTATTGGAGCCTGGCTAGGAGCAGTGGAGAGGGAAGGACAGCGTATGCCTAGGGTTGAACTTTACTGGCACAGCTTTGAAAATTGGTTGCATATGGGGGCAAGGGGACTGTGGAAATAAGTAAATATATCAAGAAAAATGGGCTTTGTCACTATAGGAGAAGGGAATTATATATTTAATAAGGGGGAAGACTACAATCAACTACATGCTGTTGGAGTTATCAGTGTGAACTAATGGGTTTTAAGATCAATAGATTGAAAGATCAGATAATAAGGAAAAGGAGGAGCAGGAGGGGGAGGAGAAGGAGAAGAATATAATATAATGTAAATTTTTTTCTAATTTTATCTGCTGAGAAGGCCCAGAGCAACAATACCTTGGTGAGGAGCACACTAAGCATAAGCATCCAGCTCTTGCTTTCTAAATATCATTGTCCAATAAAAGAAACTAGGGCCCCATAAAGAAATGACTGACCAAACTTCTATGTAATATTTTTTTAAATCTTCAGGTCTGAATCATTAGGGACGCTGGAAATGCTCATGTGGGCCGTTTGGAGAAGCTCCTTCCCACATGTTCTGACTTCTGTTTCTATTGGATTTTGTTACATAATCCTGCATAATACAAATGGATGACAAATATATGAACAACATCACTAATCAGTGGAGAAGTGCAAATCAAAACTACAATGAAATATCACTTCACACCTGTTAGGATGGTTATTTCAAAAAAGATAAGTGTTGGTGAGGATGTAGAGACACTGGAATTTTTGTACACTATTGGTGAGAATAATGTTAAGTAGTGTAGCCATGATGGAAAATAGTAAAAAAGTTCCTAAAAATTAACTACTGTATGATCCAGCAGTTCCACTTCTGGATAAATAACCGAAAGAATTGAAATCAGGATCTCAAAGGGGTATTGCAGTGCCATGTTTATTGTAGCATTATTCACAATAACCAAGATATGAAAACAATCCAAATGTCCATCAACAAAGGAATAGATAAAGAAAAAGTGATATATACATACAATGGAATAATATTCAGTCTTAAAAAAGAAGGCAATCTTACCATCTGCAACGACATATGGATGTATCTAGAAGACACTGTGCTAAGTGAAATAAGCCAGTCACAGTACAAATACTGCACGATTCCACTTATATGGCATATATAAGATTGTCAAAGCAGAAAATAGAATGGTAGCTGCCAAGGGATGAGGGGAGGAGCAGATCAGCAGTTGTTCAGTGGGTATAAAGTTTCAGGTGTGCAACAGGAATGTGTCCTAGAGTCTAGGGCCTGCAGTTAACAATACAGTGCCGTGCACTTCAAAACTTGTTAAGAGGGTGTAGCTCAAGCCAAGTGTTATTACACAAAAATAAATAAAAGAAACAGGAGACACAAGAAATCTTTTGGGAGTGATGGATGTTTATTGCCTTGATTGTAGTAATGGTTTAGTGGGTGTATGCATATGTCCAAGCTCATCAAAATGTACATATTAAATATATGCAATTTTTTTGTATATAAAAGTATGCCTCAGTAAAGCTGAAAAAAAACATTTTAAATACAGAAGTTCTAAAAAACAAACACTCCAGTAAATTGAGTGTCTAGTTAGATAGATTCCAGATTAAAAAGCAAAGGAAAACCTTGATTGTGTATGATTCTGTTATTTAAGTATCTGACTATATAATTTGCCAATTTTACAGAAGAACAATATTTAAAAGTAATTTTTATTATGTGCAAGCAGATTATCCAAGTCTTACTTTGTTATTTTTTATTACTTTTAAATCTACTTTTTGAATTCTTTATGGGCTAAAGAATCTGTAACTATGAGCTAAAAGAAAAGATATTTAAATTAAAACCGGCTGCCTTGAATCCCCAGGGGAGTGATGAACTAGCATTTTAATTACCGACAAATTTAATTATTCAACCCAGGTGTGAACCATCAAAAGTTTAGAGAACTCCTCTGTTTTAATGCTTTGCATTTGTATGAAAGTATAATACCATCAATTTCTAATATAGAATGCAGATTCAGGAAGCTGTCAGGTTTGTACAGTGGTTATATTATTTTGCTTTAACTACAAATTTCATAAGATTAAAGCTATCAAAATTAGACTGTAAAGAGGCATATGTACCACCCCAAAGTTAAGCCCTGTTGATATAGGGATTTTCACCACTTTAACTTTCTACAAGTCTTTTCCTCCATTATTAGAATTTACCTAAACGCTGTTTTTTTGGCAAAACTGTAATGAAATGAGTAATTTCCTTAATAGAAACAGATTTGTTATGTAAAGTTACAGAATTGTATAACTATACCTATTACCACTGCTCTTGTGACTCTTCAAATTTAATGAAACTACCTAGTCAGTATAGCATTTTTGGACTTGTACACGTTCTATTAGTCCTCAAAATAATAAGACCCACAAAGACACATGGCAACTGACAAGCTTACAATTACTTTTGTATTGATTTAACTCTAGTAAAATATCAAAATATTTTATCTCCTGGAGGACAACTTGAAAATACACTAGTGAAATTGAAAGTTAGGACCAAGGGCATTTTAAAAACCTTAATTTGGACCACATTTCCATTTTTATCATTACAGTGAATGTTTTTAGAGCCTTATTGGGACAAGGCGAGCCAGTTTGGAAATGCTTTGGTATTTATGTTTTGATTATATTTCTGCATTCACTAAGATCGGCTTACCTATCTACTGTCTACTTAGCTAGACATGCTATTACAGGTAATAATACGCTTATAAGTAATATCACTTATGTATACCTTTTACATACACTATTATAAATATATACGACTTAGAAGAAATAAATACATTTATCTGTTGTATTGTCTTTCAGTTTTGATTGCTTAGCATGATGGTTCTAAAATATTCTTTCTACTTGTTACAATATTATATCATTTTAAACTATTTAGCTTTTGCTTCATCCAGACCACACATCTTACAAATTTTGCTGTATTTTGAGATAACATTGTATGTTGAATATATGCCACAAAAGAAAGATTAAATTACCTTTATTCCTTTTTTACCAAAGGAAAATATATTTGGCACATGTGACATCTATCTTGAATTTTGAAAAACTAGAATTTTCTAATGCAGGACAAGCACTATTTTAGATGTTTAATCAAGGGTCAGATAGTGACAGAATGGGTTGCTGTGGTTGCAGTTTATGCAGAGTCACACTATAGTGCCCTCCTGTGGAGGTTTGGTTAAAACTTCATTTTTGTGCCCATGAAGAATGATTTTCAAACTAAGTGAAAAACCATTGCATTCAAATTACTGAAGTTCGATATAGTTTAGTCATTCTTTTCATTGGTAACAATGTTAAATTACTTTTAAAATGTAAAAGCATTGACATTTCAGAAGATTTGCAGTTCAACATACAAAGTAAAGCATGTTGGCTTTTTATCTACATTTCTTAATTATTTTATTAAAATGGATTTTTCCCTGATTTTTTTCCTTAAATAATTAATTAATAAAGAGGGAAGACCATAACCAAATCCTTAAGTAGGAAGATGAATTCTTCAGCTACGGCATTTTTAGATTTATGTAATAAAAAGTTTTATTGTTAGAAGCATAAAGACTATAACTTTTTTAAGTTACAAAAGAAAAAATGACCAAGTTTAGTCTAGAATATATATTACTCATTTATATTTGCCAAAAAAATATGCAAAATGTGACTTTTTCAAACTCAAGTGTTTTTTTCCCACTTCAAGATTTAAACTTCCTTTCTGAGGATAAATTAATGTTACCTATTAGGTATTTATTTCAAAATAATTTAATTTGTTTATTTTTCCTCTCAGTTCTAAATCTTCTTTTACTCTTAGCTTAAGGGACGTGGCAATGTGAAGTTAATTACCATATGTGGCATGCACACATTGGTATATATCCCAAGACATTTTTACTTTTGGTGGATATTTATAATCAAGTTCAATGCATATAAAATTCTCAGATCAGTGGATTTAGGTGTCCAATATTTCCTGTTGTATTTAGTCTTTTCCTCCAGTAGCCCACTGCTTTGCGTACCAACCTTTTCCATTTGCTAATACTAAGGATACTTGCTAACTACTCAAAACCTAAAGCCCACCTTCCTTCTTAAATGGGCAATTAAACACGTGTTAAGAACCACTAGAACCTAATTAAGATTTTCTTGAAGAAGTAGGAGTGGGAAAAACACTAAGTATTGAGACACATACCAGAAAGCTATCTGTAGCATTTTATGTCAACAGCAAATACAGTGAGTGGATTTTTCTCTCTTCACGTATTCGTAAATCTTTTTAAATCTATCTCCTGCAAATGGGAAGGGAAAAACGCTGGCTTTTCAGAGTTTAAATGTCTGTAATTACAGACTACTAGGTAACTGGCCACGTTCAAAACTAGAGAAGTAAGTGGAGCTCTTTCTGAAGCAATAGCCGTGATCAAAGAGATTATAAGTAAGCTCATCCAAACTAAAAGTGTTGGACAAAATTTTAAAAACAAAAGTAGGATGAGATAATGTGGAATGGAGTGGAGAATGGCGTTAGTTTCTTTTGGTAAAATATAGCTTAATTAGACCAGGTGAGATTAGAACCATAGTTGCGAAACTAAATCTAACCTAAAAGAAACCTTAAAATTTTAGATGAAACATGCTTAGTACTAAGCATCCTTGTTTTTCTATGTTCTAAAAAGAATCCAGAAGAACAAAATTTTCCAAGGTCAGGAATATAGGGATTTCCATTGACAAGCAATGGTGAAATCTAAGGTATCTTTGTAGAACAGTAAAATAAATGGTGAAAAATTGGGGCCCAGCCAAAAAATTCCCCTCGATGGAATCCAGGATAAACCCCAAAGCCATTTACAAAGCAAGCATTACATAGTTCATAGTCAAAAGGGAACATGTAGGGATCAGAACACAACCTCCTCAGAGAGCTAATTCAGTATCAGCAGTAACATGATACCTCTTTCTAGACTCCAGGCTGGCCTGAGAGCAGTTTTCTGTCAATAAAATCAGATAAAGTCAGGGAGGTGAAATTATCTAGGTAATGGTAATCCTTAAATCTTGAGTCCTAGTTTCCCACCAGAAGCCCTGGAGCAGCCAGATTTAAACAGAGAGTCAAATCAGTCTGGTACCAGTACAGCTTAGTTACCCACCACCACCACCACCACCAACACACACACACACACACACACACACACACCATTTCTTGAGCTTCTACCATGGCACAGACCCTGGAGGTCCTTTTGAAAAGATGAAGGCCTTGACTTCAGGTAGTTCACTGTTGTCATTATCTGTCACTTAAGTTCCTTAAAGGAAACTTGTTTTTTTTTTGTTTTTGTTTTTTTAATCCTCGATTTCTTTTTCCCTCTCTACTCTGTCTATGATATGCGCTGTGGCAAAACTGCTCTGAATGCTTGATAAAAGTTGGGAAAGAGAAGAATGGTAACCAAGTCAGATAAAGGATGGCAGAAAGACAATTTGAAGAGATGCTAACATTTCTGACTCAACCTTTCCTATAGTGCCTTCCTTTCTGAATATTGGGTTTTCTGTCACTTTAACAGCTGAATGCTATCCAAATACACGACTGTCACTACTTTATATTGTTAACAAATATCCACTTTTTAAAAGATTTTTATTATAAATATAGCTAATATACAACATCATATTAGTTTTGGGGATACACCATAGTTATTCACCGTTTATATACCTAAAGAAGTGATCACCATGATAATAAGTCCAGCATAATATGACACCACACTATGTTATCACAATATTATTTCCCATGCTGTATATTACATGCTCATGACTTATATGTTTTATATCTGGAAATTTGGACCTTTTATTCCCCTTCTCTTTTCCCATTTTTATATTTTTCAATTACAGTTGAAATTCAATATTATTTTATATTAATTTCAGATGTACAGCATAGTGGTTAGACATTTATATAATTGAACAAGTGATCCCCCTGACTAGACTAGTACCCACCTGGCACTATACATAGCTGTTACCATATTATTGACTATATTCCCTGTGTTTTGCTTTACATCCCTATGACTATTTGGTAACTACCAATTTGTACTTAATCCCTTCACCTTTTTCACCCTGCCCCTCAACCCTCTCCCATCTATCACCCCAACAAATCTAGTACCCATCTGACACCATATGTAGTTATTACAATATTGTTGACTATATTCCTTATGCTATACCCTACATCCCCATAACTACTTTTTAACAACCAATTTATCACTATTTCTTCAAATAGGTTCTCAATCCTTTGCTTTCCCTCTTCTCCTTCAGGTACCCCAATGATACAAGTGTTGTTATGCTTTATGTTGTCCCAGAGGTGTCTTAAACTACCCTCAATTTTTTTAATTCTTTTTGCTTTTTGATGTTTCGATTGGGGGTTTTCTGCTACCTTGTCTTCCAAATTGCTGATTGAACCGTCTGCTTCATCTAGTCTGCTGGGGATTCTTTCCAGTGCATTCTTCATTTCAGTTATTGTATACTTCACTTCGGACCGGTTCTTTTTTATGGTTTCTATGTCCATTTTTATACTTGCTTTCTATTTGTTGAAGTTCTGTCTAAGTTCCTTGAGCGTCTTTATAACCACTGTTTTGCATTCTTTATCTGGTAGGTTGCTTGCCTCCATTTTGTATAGTTCTTGTTCTGGAATTTTATCCTGTTCTTTCATTTGGGACGCATTTCTTTGTTTCCTCATTTTGGCTGCCTCTTTGTGTTTGTTTCTATGTATTAGGTAGATCTGCTTTGTCTCCCAGTCTTGGCCGGGTAACGTTATATAGTCGGTGCCCTGTGAGGCCCTGGCACAGTCTCCCTGGTCACCTGCTGCAGGTGCTCCAGCAGTGTCCTTTGCATGGCTGTGTGTGCCCTCCTCTTGTAGTTGAGCCTTGATTGCTATTGGCACATCAGTGGGTTGGCATTGGCCCTCAGGCTAATTGGCTCTGGGGTTTGGCCACGTCTACATCTTACAGGCTGCTGCTCAGGGAGCTTACCCCATGAGTGGGATTTGCCCCAGCAGTGTCTGGTGCCTGTTGAGACTGCCCTCTGTGTGTGCCGCTTGTGGGTCTAATTGGGCAGTGCTTTGCTATGGTGTGAAGCCAACTTTAAGTATGTTGGTTCTCGGGCATCTTAGGAGGGGCTTCAGTGCAGACCCAGGTCACCCACTGCCTGTGCTGACTAGGAACCACCTGATAGGAGCTACAAAGTGATCCACAGTTGTTCACTACACTGCGTGCTAAAGTTGGAAGCACGTGGGAGAGGCCACATTGCGAACTAAGATGTCTGCCACCAGTACCAAGCCTGGGGTAGCGTCACAAAAATCCAGGACACCCCAAGGCCTGCTGCCAGCTGCCAGCTCCCTTGAGGTTCAGCCACTGATAAAGCCTCCTGTGGTATGCGAGTTGGTTGAGGCAGGGTCTCACGGAGTTATTAAAGTGAGAAGAGTTGTGGTACCAAGTTAATGTAGACTCTGGTTTGGTGCCAGTGCTGAGCCTGGAGCTACTCAGCAAAAGTCTCACAGCACACTGAGGCCAGTTGCCACCCATTTGGGGCCCTCGGACTCAGATATTTTCCAAGAAAGAATGCAAAGTGCCTCAGGCATTAAGGGAGCTGGGTGGGGCGGCAGCCCAGTGAGTCAGCAGAATGGGGCAGCGTAGCTCACCAGACCAATCAGATTCAGATTTGGCCATGTGGGGGTGGGCTCAACACAGGAAAGATGGCGCCCACCTGCCTCGGCTGTACAGGAGTAGGACCCCACAGAGGGCAAACAGCAACTGTCCATCAGCCCTCTCTTCAATGCCACAGACCTCAATCTGCCCTCCATTGTGTCTGACACTCCCCGAGTCACCACCCTTCTGCGGAAGGCCAAGGTGAGTGCCTGCGAGTGAGTGAGTGAATGAGTCTGTGCGAGGTCTGTTTAAGTGGATGCCTGGGTTTCCTGCAGCCTTCTGTCCCACCCCAGACAGTCAGAATCCCCACTGTTTTTAACAGTCAGAGGTTGTGGGGGCTCCTCTTCCTGGTACCATTAATTTGGGCTAGGAGAGCCGGGTGTGAGGTTGCGGTCCCTCACTCCTCTGGGGGGAGGAAAGGGCAGAAACTCCACAACTGAAATATCCGTCCTGATTCTCAACCATCACATGGAGGTTTGGGACCTGCCCGTTTTTGCGTCTTTACCCCTCCTACCAATCTCAATGTGGCTTCTTCATATTCTTAGTTATAAAACTTCTGTTCAGCCACTCTTCAGATGGTTGCCCAGGTTGATTGTTCTGTAATTTAGTTGTAATTTTAATGTGTTCACGGGAGGCAGCAGGCATAGTGTTTATGTGCTCTGCCATCTTGGATCTCTGTCTCAAATATTATCCACTTTTAATTTTAAAAATTAGATTAAAAACATTTTTAATGATAGCTTCAAAATCAAAATATTATATCATAGTTTCTCTCAAAATATTTTATTTTCATACAACACTAATATAAAAATTATTGTAGTATGAATTGTATTATATGTTAACAATTATATTGGACAATATATGTTGTAGCAGTTTGAATCTTTTTGCAAATTACAAACAGTAAAAACCTCATTAATTCAAACCCTATTATTATAACTTAGAACTTTAGATGTATCAACCTGGTCTAATAGTAAAACTTTAGTCTATAAAAGAACAGAGACTCATAATGTAGACAGTATTACATGGAGGCTGTTTTTAAATACCCTCTTGCTCTCTGAAGTAGGACAGGGTTTGAATTTGGCAGCATTCACTGTTTATATGCAAATGGACATTGCTGATTACAAATGAAGAGTTTTTTCCCCTCTTTAGGTCATTAAAGTAGATCCAGAATCTCTAGTTGTAACATTTTATTAGCAGTTTATTTCAATTACTATACCAGTGTTTTTAACAGGGGACCTGCAAGATAACTAAGACATGCATAAAATTACGTAGGTGTCTGTTTTCCTAATTTTCTCAATGATATAAAACTATAAATCCTTAGGAGAGAAGTTAATTCTTATAAACAGAGGATGCTTTGGGCATGAGGGCCAATTTCTCTGGGAATCCTTATTGAGAGGCTGCGAATTGCTACCACCTAAAAGTAAAACTATTTAGAAAATTTTCTATATTTTAGGTTGCTGTCAAGTTCACACTGGCTTTCCACTCAATTCATCCAAATTAATATTTGATTGATATATAAGTAACTTTAATTCTTCAGAAATTCGAGCTCTTTTTAAATTCAGTTTTAGGTAAAAACACTTATCTAAATGTTATAAATATAAATTGGGAAATTATGAAAAATAGGACTAGGATATAGCAATGGAAAGGAATGGACATATGTAAGAAAACAAGGAAAATTTAACATAGGAACTTATGATCATTTGGATATGAAAAACTAAGAAGTTAAGGTCAATCAAAATTCACACAGATTTGAGCAAGAGGATCTAAAAGTAATTGTGCCATTGACATAATTGGAAAAGACAATTTTTCATAACGATTTTAAAATGTGATGATGACTTTAATGTCAAATACATTAAGTTTAATGGTGATACTGGAATGACAAAATATAAACATAGTTTGAAATGCACGGCTGGATAAGTATATTCAAAAGGTCACTGATTGAATTGGAAGAAGGAACTCATATAATAATCTATGCTTAGCCATCTTTGGATAGTTATGGTTTCTACCACCGGATATGATATCATGATACAAAGGTGTAAGGTCCAAGGTCATTTTGCAGTGTAAGTGTGGGCCAGACCCTAGATGTGGGCAAGTAGTGGAGGAGAAACCAGATGTGAAATGTGTGGATCTAGAAGCTAGTCTATGGAAAATTCTAATAATTTTCAACTGGGTAAAATGGTATTCAAGTCTTGTAATAGGAGCTAAACAACATTTTAAGAACTCCAAAATATATTTTTGAAGACTTGGAATAAAAATCCAAGTGCAAATGAAATGCAAACATTTTCTTCAATAGATTTTGAATATACCATTTTATCTGCAATTCCAAAACCTTTTAGAATATTTTAGTTCAACACGTGAGAAATTACAGCGTCTGATTTGGACTTATATTCAAAGTACCTCCTTTTTCATCTTTAAATTGATTTATTAAAGAACTGAGAAAATTTCAAAATATAGTGGAATATTAAATAAGAGCAATACAGGTAAGCAATTAAATAACTAGAAATTATTCTAACATCAATGAGTAAATTTTAACTCCAGAAATTCAGATCATACCAAAAGTGGTAATACAAAAATAGGAAGAAATACATTTGAAATAGAAGCAATAACAGGCTTCTAGATTGCTTGATAGTCCAATTAGTGAAGAGGAGTGAATCATATGAACACATTGTAAAAAGATTTAAACTTCTTGCATTGTTATTTAAAAAAAAATGACACCACTTAAGATGACTTCAAATTTATATATACCTGTACAATGAAGACATCAACACAAGTTGGTTAATTAGTGCCTTCCCTTTAAGGAGTAAAGGTTACTTTAAATTGTTCATTTCATAAGAGAACATGAAGAGAACCTTAAATCTTGCAGTTCATATATGAAGGAAACTTACTACAGGATTTTTGAAATTTGACATCAATCCTAAAATGTAAATGGTGTTACTGATAATGAGTTATGAGGCTGAAATTTTCCTAAACTATATCAATAATAAAAACAATTTCTATTAACCAAGCTAGAGGAAAGACTAAATATTTCTATTCTTTCTATGAAAAAGAATATTACAAAATTGTTATCATCTGAAGAGCTGATTTCTAAAGCCCAAACAGTAGACTAAAATGTGTTATAGATATAGGTCAGTTACTAATTTTAGTTTATTTTTCGTGATATTTGTGGAATTTGTCAGCTTTTTAGTATATGTAATTTTTGTTAATTCTATATATTCACTTTTGTGATTTCCATATATTCGTTTTTGTATGTAATACTGTATCATAATTTGGCTTCAGACTCCACAAAACCTGCTCTGGCCGCTCTTTGTACATGGTTCTTATTGGGTAAAGCAGGGAAGCCAGTTAGAAGGTGATGGCTGTGGTATGAGTGGTTTGGAAAGGGTGATGGCAGGGAAGGTAGAGAGAAGTAGATTTCAGATGTATTTCAGAGCAGATACGACAGGACTTGATGAAGAATCGGATGTAAAAGGTTAGGGAAAAGGAGGAATCAGGGATGCCCGCCACCCCAGGATTCCGCTTTGAACATCTGGGTGATATTAGCACCGTCACCTGGAAGACTGGGGAAGGGACAGGTTTAAGGGAAGATGGAGAGTGTTTCTTTGGACATATTTCGTTTGTCATTTCTCCACTATACTGCACTGCCTTCCACGTTTCCATGTTATACCTCATATGACCGTCAGGCCCACATTAGACTATCAACTCCAAGAGGGCAACTGACTGTTCTCTGCCCTCACGAACATAAAATTTTCATTCAGTTGAGTTTAACATGTGTTGCACAACCTATATATGCGACATGCTCTACCAAAACTAGATTCAAAACCTTTGAATCAAACTCCACCTACAAAAAAAAAAAAAAAATGCAAATGGATAAGAGCTCAGGTTCAGAATGAAATAGACCATGAAATGTAGAATGAAATATCAAGTTAGCACCTTAGTGCTGTCACCTGCTAATTGTAGGCTGATAACATAACCTCTCAGAGCCTCTTCTTTCTCATCCGTAAATGAGAATGATTATCCTTATTTCATAGGATTATCACAAAGTAAAAATAAAACAATATATACAAAATGCTTATCACAGCACCTAGCATACACGAGCGCTCGATAAATGGTAGGATGCACTTGCATTTGGTTTTCATGCCAATGCAGATAATATCTATAGCACAGACATCACAAAATCGGTGCATTAGAAAATGTTAAGAGAGAGAAGTTACATTTTTGGCATAAGAATATATCTTAAATATAATTTCAGGAGAAGATAATAGATTTCTGCACTCTTCCAGTCCTGAAAACGGGGAAGGAGACTAAAAAGCACGATAAGCAAAAATAGAATGAATTTGCCCAATTCTTTACTGCACTATTTAACCTCTGCTTTCTTAATCATATGCACAGCAGGAGAAAGGATGTGCTAAAACAATTCATGTGTCATGAACAAAGCAGCTGCCGATTTTAGCTCAAAAATCACACTAGGAAAACCACCAGTTGGAAGTAAAGTAATAAGGCCAAATTTATTTTTTTAATTGAGTCTTGAGTTACAAGCAACCCTTTAATTACATTAATCAAGCAGGCTTCCTCTTAGCAAATGATGAGGAAAATACATTGTTGTAACTTTTGCTAAACTTGTTTTTTAAAGTGCTGGATATTATTTGGACATACAGAAAACAAATCCCTTGATTTTTCATTTTTTCCTCAATTGTTTCTATATAGATATAGCAAGACAAACATACACTTACTTCTAGACATGACTTACTCTAAAAGACTATAAATCACATTTTAAGTTTAAAATATTTACATTTAAGTATTTAAAATGTTAGCACTCCTCAAACAAAATTTTGTTATTGTTACACTTAAACACCATAATTTTTATTTTCATTGTTCTGATTTTAAAATTGTTGATATATGTTCCCACAAAATCTCCAAGAAAATGGACTCTACCAATTTAATGATTTGATGATTGTCAAAAAATAGGCTCTACTTGATCCATTTCACAGGTGAAAAACCTAACACATATAGGAAAATAAATGACTTGCCCAAAGGTGGTATAGTTATTAAATACCAGAGCCGGGACTAAACCCAGGCCCATCTGACCCCAGCTCTTCACCAACACTGTGTGCATCTCTTGTCCTGGAATCCTCTCCTTATGTCTCTGCTTTAGTACGTGCCTCTTCCCTCTCTGTCTTTCTGGCTGGGATTTTTTTCTCTTTATCCATCCCTTTCTGCGTGTTAACCCCTATTTATCCTTTAAGATTTAACAGAGGCACCATCTCCCCTTTGTGCTTTCCCTGAATTCCTTTCTCTCTTCCCTCCCACCAGAATGAAATATTTGTCTTTCCTCTGTATTTCTAGGACATTTCACATACACTTCTAATGATTATTTAATTCTGCAAATTACCTTGTCTGTCATCCCTACCAAGCCCCCCGTGTGCAGACTACAGTGTGACCTCCTTGAAAGTCGAATGTGTGTTGGTTGTCCCTGAATCTCGAGGACCTAGACAGTGCTGGGCTTGCAGTGCATGCTCAGTAAAGGTACCCTTAAAATTACTGTATGAATGACAGTTTTGAGAACACAGAGTGCCTTGTTTTCTGAAAAAATTGTGAAAGCTTTAAGCAGGAGCTTGTAGTTAAGCTAAATGTTTGAAGACATATAGGATTTATAGAGGAGAGGAAAGAATGCTAAAATTTAAAGGAAGGTATTTGTAATAAGCCCTGAATTGAAAATTTCCAAAATAAAACATCATTACAGGAAATGTGAGGAAACTTAATCATATTTATGTTGCCAGTCATACTTTGAGAATACAATAATTAATATTTTATAGTAAGAGGCCTAAGAATGGACCATAAACATTTTATGTTTTCTGGCCTTTAAAAATTATTATTGCCATGTAATTTACACTTTGTTCAAGCAAGTACAACAAACATGGCATCTTTTTAATCATTGTCACCAAGCAGCCCAGCAACAATTCATTTGATCTATTTCTTAAATGAGGCTTGTTTGAGCCAGATGGTTTGTCTCAGATAACTAAGAACCATCTTGGTTTGTGATGAAACAGAGCTAGTTCAGCAGGAGCCACTCCTGCGTTGCACTGGCATATCAGCCCTCCTCACGGTAGGAGGCGCTGACGAGCCAGCACAGATATTCTCAGAAAGGAGGTACGGTCAGCCCTGGTACTTAACTCACTGCTGCACAACAATCACAGACCAGCTTAGGATCCATCTAAGAAACAAATGCAAACACCATAGTTGTCTTAGTAAGAGACTGGAATTAGATAAGGCCAGTTATTCAATAAAGTTGAAATAAAATATGGCAAACACTTTGGAAGGGAGGTGCTGGCATATGAGTTTTAATTTCCAAATGCACACCTATATTCTGCAGACTTATATTTAAGTAGATCAGCCATTTGCTTCTTTTTTCTTGGATTAATGTCTAGTCCTTTGAAAGAGTAGCAGCATTTAGTGCTATTCCTGTGTGCATGTAGTCAGTAATGTTTGTCAAGAGGTTTGGGAGGAAAGGACAACATAAATGTCAGTAGTTATTAATATTTGGATTTTTTATATTTAGCTATCAAATGTGTTTTCCATAATCTATGACCAGAGGTCTATTTGTGTCCCTCTGACTATAAATATTTTAAGTAAAAATAGCCATTAACAGTATTTTTTCTGTTCTTCTCTATAATCAAAGCAATATTTATCAGCAATTAACAATTATGCTTAACTGAGGTTATTTTAACATGTCTTTTACATTTAAATGATTTAATGTCACTCATCCCTCTGGCTTTGGGTAATTATTACGAAGAGTAGCTAGCTGACACATACCTCACCATGCCCTTTGCTTCCTTGCTCTTCTCTTTGTCTGGATGATTCCCTAACTGGTACATTATTTAGTGGTCAGCTAAATAAAGTCTGACTAACTCAGTAGTCCCTATTCTAGCCCAATTGTAGCCATTTTCACATATTATTATAATTGATTGTACAGGTATTTGTATCCCCTGCCTTTTAACTTCACCTCTATACTGTAACCCCTGTAAAGGCAGAAATCCTGCCTATGATGTGTCTGCCTGGCTGGAAGGCATCCAGATCAATTGAATTGAACTGATACCTAAATCTTACATAAGAGGTAAAACTCTTCTTTTAAATATGTGATCTGGTACAACATAAATCTTACTAGCTCACAGCAAACCCAGCCTAATGTTTTTTTTTCACTTTCTCTTAAATAGTATTTCTACTCTATTTCCTTTGAAAGACCCAATGTATTAAAAAGTGTGTGTGTGGGGGGGTGAGGATTGGAGGGTGAGGATGACGAGATTGAAATAGTTGGGTTTGACCTACAACTGATTCTCGAGACTGGAATTCAAATTCTAGTTTAGGTTAAAAAACAAAATAGATTTGAGGGCTTCTTGCCACATGCCACATCCACTGACGCATTTTTTTTAAGAACCATACAAATTCTCATGTTTGGCATTGACTCATAAGAACAAGAATAGGTCAAAATTTATTGGCAGAGCTATATAAAGCAGTCTACAAATACAGGCCTATACTCTTTCTGGCTCAAGCTAGCAACATTAGCCTTTCACTTTTATAAGCACTAAATTTCACTCTAGTTTTAATCATAATAATAATAAATATCATAATAAAATCTTGTTTATATAAGAGGTTCAACGTGTTAAAATGCATTGAGACTCATGGTACTTTATAGGACCCAATTTATACTCTCTTTGATGATTTAAAGGTGATAACTTCATGTGATTCATTGCCACCTAGTTCTGAATTTTAATAATATAATGACTCATCATGGTTTTCACATTTCTTAGCGAACCAGCTTAGTTAAAACCATTGCAGTTGTTTTTACTGGGGTCATCTGAACTACGGTTCCCAGAATGCTCATGAAAGGGACATGCTTATGTGTTCTGAACAGCCATAATCTATCATGGCTGGTGCCAGGTCGACACATTATGAGTTTACAGTGTCAGCCCAGTGAATTAAAGCTTTGTTGTAGACCAGCTTGCTATGCAATTATTTCCAGTTCATATCCTATAAATCATCACTCTTCACATGACAATCGGCAATTTCCATCTCGCATTCTATGCATACATGTTTTGTCTTAATTGTGCTGCTTGATTCTGCACCTAGAACAGTGTGACATGACTAGTACCAATAGCTTAGAAAATAAATTTCACTGTCACTAGAACCTATTTAAGGCGTATTCTCTGTTCTCACCTTTTTTGTCAAGCTGTTTGGTATTTATGTTGAAATAATAGGAAATGAATTTAAATAGAAACACTTCTCATGTCTTATCTCTGCAAACAAAAAAACATAATTTACAATAAATTAACACAGCAGTTGTTACTGTAGCTTAGTTTAATTTGCAATTCTCACACCTAAGCTCACAAGATGACACTTTTTCTGATAAGGTAATCTTTATAAGGTAGATCTGTAGGTGATTAAATCTGACAGATGCTAGTGAGACGGTGAAGTTCTGAGATATAACGCAAACCTTAAAAAAAAATTCTTGTTAAAATAATATGTCTTATGATCTAGCAACAGAAAAATCAGCCTGATAAAAGAATAAATCAGTTACAATATTGTATTTCTGTGTCTAAAACGAAAATAAAATTATTTACCAATAAGCAAATAAATAAACCAATTATAGCAAAATAAACTGTAAGTAAAGGGGTATTTTTTAGAATAAAGAATTATTGTAAAATATTATCTTCCCAGTCATTTTTTTTTTAGTATTTACAATCATTGCTGAGCCAAACAGAATAAAATGTTAGAAATAAAAACAGAAGCTAAAGAAATAGAATACATCTTTTCATAATATTTTGATACTCTTATCTGTTCAAAAAATGCCTTGAACACCAGATCCTTCAAAGGTAAAACCTTCATCTTCTCCCTGGACAATGATAATAATCAAGTGACTGATGTTTCCAATGATACTGCAGCCTGAAATCTGTTAAGGCTTAGTTGTAGATTGTGTAATTAGATAAACCCAATTAATGCTATGACTTAATTTTGCAATGTACCTTTATTATTTGCATGGTTTTAGTCCTGGCTTCTTATTTCTTGCAGAAGAATTTCGAAACAGTAGCTCATTGTCCTTGCTTGCTTTTGATTACTTAAAGGAGCTTAACTTTGCTAGAATGGATTGATATTACAATCTTCTGAAATACTACATTACAGCATATGCTGTCTTCTGATTTTCTTATCTAAATACCAGTTGCCTAATGTATGGAGTTCGTATATAAATACCAGGAAGTTCCCTGAATTAAAATTAGCATGCTGGACCAAATTCTCTGGCTTCATTAGCAACCCCTCATACCAAGGCTGTGTTCATACAAGTGTGAAAATCAGAACGATCCTTCAAGGGTTTTCCTGAATAATTTCCTCATCTGGGAACAAGCTACACTCATCCTAATATTCCAGTCTTACCGCCACAATCTATTCATTTTGCATAACTCCGTCTAGCATGGCAGGGAAGAACCTGGCCGTTGGCAGAGGAGAAATACGTGAAGTCAGGGAGCAGGCCAGACACCCACATGAGGCATGAGGAACATCCGGAGTTATAGGTCATAGTGGGGGAGCGGGAGGGGAGAGGGGAGGAATGAAAAAAATCTTAAAATTTGGTGCTCTGTATCTCAACAGACTATATAGCGGGGGAGGGGGTGATAGAATGATGTATTGACCATATGAGACCAGATGGTTTCCTACATTTAATTATTCAATAAATATTTATTACTTCCCCACTGTTTATCAGCCACTTGCCAGGCAGTGAAGTGGGGAACAAAAGAGGCCAAGTCCCTACCCTCGGAGAGCATTGTTTAGCATTGTTATAGACATAAATGTGTGACATGAAAATATTAAGAAGAGCAAGCTTCGCACTTTTAAGCTCTTACTACTGTATTAAGCACTGTATTAAGAGCTTTATACAAATTGATTTAATCCTCGCAAAAATCCAGGTGGTAGGTAATTATTGTTATCCCCATTTTCTGGATGGGGGAAACAGTGTTCCTTGCTGTGGCACCATGGATGAATAAGTATTCTCAGAGAGCTGCAGTTTATGCTTTCTACTCGTGACACTGACAGTGTTTCAGTACAGCAGATGATAGAGGTTTTTCGGTGCAAAGAATTTTCAAATAATACTCATGCATTCTATTTCCCTGTCAAAGAAATGAATGATTCAAACTATGAAAATAGGTGCCTAAAATCCGTAAGACAGAAGCAACACTATAGTTTCTATAGGACAGCTGTCAAGATAAAGCCAGAGCACCACTGGGTCTCTGCTAGAAGAGTTAGTTGGTACAGCTGTCTAATTCCTTTTATGGAATGGGAGAAACTGATCAGGAATTAGAGCTGCAGGATGGACAGTGAAACTTGTCCACAGCAGGACTAGCATCTTATTCACCCAAGTTTGAGTTTAAAATTATATCAGCCGTGAAAATTATTTCACTGTCTTCCGTCATGAGTAATCGGGCTATATTTAATTTTAATCATTAAAATGTAAAAATAATAAGAACCACCAAAATAGTCTATAGTCAATTTTCTGATAAAGTAAATTTGTTTTTCCCCCCCATTTGTGATTTAAATGGCCTCCAGAAAGGTTTTTTGGAACTAAGTGTTAATTAAAAATATGGAAATGGATTTAAAGCACATTACAGCACACAGTGGAAGAATAATCACAAGAGATTTGTTCATACAACCATACCCATTTCTCAACGTGTTTTTTAACTGTCTGGGTTATTGGTTGTTTTTCTGCTTGCCTGTTCCCAGAAAAAACTGTGATTCCACCGAAATAGTAATGACAACAAATAGGACAAATTGCTATTTGAGCAGGAATATGCCATTTTAGTCACCTAAAGCAAACCGATGCTCCTATACTTTCCTATTTAAACAAATGAATTAAGCATGTTCTCAGATTTCTTTATAAACCAAATGCTTTTTTATAAATCTTGCCATCTTAAAAAAAAAAAAAAAAAATCAATTCCCCATGCCTTACTTTCGTTGACTTATTTTAAAACAACGCACTGTATGCTATGAGGAGCCAGTGAACAAATTCTCTTTCTGAAACGTCCATAGAACTTACGCCTTCAGATCTCTCATGTACATACATCATTCTCCTTTCCTTAACCTCTCTTTCCTTACCTATAACCTGGAGAGAACCCTTTTTGAGGATCGTAAAGGACCAGTGGGGTTCCATTTGCCCCTAAAATGTAGGTGTGTGGGCTTTGGAGTCCAACGGATCTAGGTTCAAGTTCTGACAGAATTCATTGTTCTCTAGTATGTGGCCTTGGCCAAGTTACTTAGCTTCTTTGAGCTTTAGGTTCTTCATTCAAATAATGAGATCCATAAAACTTGTCCTCATGATATAGTATGAACCAAAGCACCTACTATCTATAACGTGCTTTCCAGCTAGCCCAATGCCGAGCTCAGAGCAAGTTCTCAGTAAGTAAGAGCTGTTTGTTGTTGTTTTTATTGTTTTCATCATCAATGTTCATTTTCCTGGATGGTGCAATTCACATTGTTTTGGGGAATGAGGGGTCCAGGGGGGTGGCCCATGGAAAACAATGTTAACCATGGCTCCTGGATTCAGGCATTTTCTGATGTTACTTCTATTAGAAGCCATGTGGGGGTAGTAGTATCTCTGGGGAATTCCTTAGAATTTTAAACTACTCTGTGTCTATGAAACAACTCTTAGTCAGCTTGAGCATTGCAGTCAAACCAGGGAGAAGCTGTTTAGTTGTTTGGCATTATGCTAATCACACGAACACTTCAGGACTCCATTCATAACTGAGAAATACAGGTATTGCACTGATGCAACAATAAACCATTAGGTTTGCTTCTCAGAGTGTTATTCTTTTTCATGATAAACTTTTTAAACTGAATTGTTTAACAAACTGGCAACCTTGAAGTTTTTTAAATGAATGATCACCCTAATGGAATACTCAATACCTAAATGAATGCCTCCTACGTACAAAGACCTGAGCTAGGGACTAGGGACCCTCAAGATGAACAAGATGTGGTCTCTGCCCTCAAGTTGTTTCCACAAAGTGGTGGGAGATCACTCATGCATGGCTATAATTCAAGGTTCAATGTAATAAGTATTACACAGGAGAAAAAGAAAACTACTTGGAAGCACAAGCAAGATCAAGAAAAACTTCACTGAAGTGAATGAGCTGGCCTGAAAGGCCCACTGGAATACTGACTGGCAGGGATGAGGGCTAAATACCCTCCCAGCAAAGGGAGCAGCACAGCCAAGAGTTCGGGACATGGAAGCACCTCCATCCACACTTTCTTTTCTTTCCTTTTTTCCTTTTCTTATTCTTTGCATATAACAGATATTTATTGAGCACCTACTACATCCCAGGCTCTGTACATTTTGGGAACACGTAAGCAGTCCAGTAGCTCAAACCAAGGACTTGGATCTGAAGATTACATGATGGTCATTGTTGTGAAAAAGAAGGGGGCAGGTGTGACAGACATCACGGAGATGTCGCCTCCCCCCCCAAAAAAAAAACCCATTTTGTGGTTGATTTAATGTTAGGGACAAGGGAGAGGGAACAACTAAAGACAACCTCAAAGTTTTGAATCCGGTCAACAAGAAGCTGTTGATGCTATTGAGAGATAAGGAAAATGGAGGAGGATCTAGTTTGAAGAAGATAATTAAGGATAAATAAATGGACAAGATGCAGCCTGTCTAAGATTCCAGTAAGCACTGGGTGTGTAATCAAACCAGTCTTCTACATCACGACAGAAAATACTGAATCTGAGGATCTTCACCAACCGGCGACTTTCAGTCTCATATAAATATAGAAAAAGCCACTTGAAATTTAATTACGTAGGATATAACATCTGTAACTGGACTAGAGATGACCTAGTCCAACCCCCTAATTTTACAAGTAAAGAAACCACGTCTCAGACATGCTCTCTGTTGAGTGACTGGGCCAATCCAGGACTCTGACTACACATTTAAGGGGGAAAAAAATCCAGATTTCTAAAACATTCAAATCTGGAATAAAGATACCATCTAAATTTTTCAGAGTTGTTGTTATTTTGGTTTGTTTTTAACTAAACAAGCATGATTTACAGATTACAGTTGAAAGGTCTTTTTTGAGAAAATGTATTGCTGTGTATACCACTGTCTACAAAACCACTTTTGTAGTTAATTTCCAAGAATTCCATGAAAAGCCTCAGAACCTTTGAGTACCTAGAGCTGTTCCTTCTATGGGAAGACATGACTCTTTTTCTGTCATTAAAATAATGACACCCCCGTGTGTATAATAAGAGGCTGCCCTGCACTGAAGGAAAGGGTTGGGTGATTCTTGAAAGAGCTGTTTCTAGAATGCCAGGCACATAAGAGTAATTGACAGCAGTTTCCTCCTCCAGAGGAAGAAAATCATGCCCTGCTGACCAAGGAAGAGCGCCTGAAACAGTTACAGAATCAGTTAGTGGAGATTTTAAAAAGGAGGGGGAGGGACGGGGGAGGGAGCTAAGCAGAGAGGGAAATATTTATAACTCTGACAACATGTTTCCTTGTAATAATTTATGAGCCCACTGGAGAAAAAGGAAACACACAAACTATGAGCAAAATATCCAAAATGTAAACATCATGCTTTCTGAAAATTTTCTTGAGTTAAAAATTAAGGTTGAGGTTGACTAAAGTAAATGACTGTATTTTCATGGTCCCTTATTTCCTTGATGCCAACTGATTTACAACTTCCTGTGTTGTTTTTTAATCTATATTTGTCAGCACATTTTTAATGTCAGATTACTTAAAATAGACATCTTGGGTCTAAGAGGTCAGGAATAATAATATTATGTTGACTTCTCTAAAGGTTTCATAGCACTTGACAAACATTCTAGGTTTGCCTTAAAAAGCTTTGTATTTCTAAATGAAATTAGTTTCAATATTGTTTAAGAAGGTTTTTGGTGTTTTGGTTTCTTTGGCGGAGTTTTTTGGGGGTTTTATTTTTTGCTTCCCACTGATGACTTCAGAGCTGAAGTACAGTTCCTTCAGTAGACTTTGAAGTTAGGTCAATTATGTGTGTAGCTTTATCCAAAAAAGTTTCAGCTTCTCCTTACTCAGGTAGTTTAAACTGTTACAAAATAACAGGAAGCTCATGAAAGGAGAAAGACTGGAATCAAGGACTTAGGGTCCTTCCCTTGTAGTTTCTCTTGTAACCATTGTGATTTATTGTCTCACATGATTTCTGCAAATTTGAGGTACTTGTTTAAAAAAAATATTATCAACTATAAAGGCCATGAAATAGCTTCATCTTCATATAAGCTATCATAAGATACAATTAAAAGGCAACATATAGAAAATAAAATTCTTTAATTTACCTTTGATAATTCAAAACAGGCTTTCCACAAAGATGATTGCATCTTTGTTATTCTGACTAATTGACAGAGACTGATACTTAATTTCCAGTTCTTAAAATGAAATAATTTGAGTAGTTCCTTAATTTTAACTATTAAAAACCTCACATTTAAATAGAAGAGCCTAAATGAAACCAAACAAAAATTCATCCGTGATCAGAACTGTTTAAAATAGTTTACAACTGAGTTCAAGGATTTTTCTTTTAGAGTATAACTTAGTAAGCTAAACAAAGATACACTGAGTGCCTTCTAAAAATAGTTTTGAAAAGCATTGGTTATTTTCTAACTATTTATAATGGAACCAACCATACTTTCCGTCTCTCACACTGAGGAAGTTGGAGGATAAGGTCAATCTAAGAATCAAAAATACAGTGTTGAATTTAGTAATTTCAAGAACTCTGGTATTTCAATTTTCAAAAGAAAGACATGTTAAAAGTTTGCCCTGTATGCCCTACTGCTTTACTTTTGACGAATTTTGTTAAAGGAAGTCTTTTTGAAATGAAATCAATCTGCGCAACCACAGGCCACACTGGATGCTAAAAAACAAAAGATAAAAAAGAGTAATAAATTGGGCTAGGAATGGAGAGATGCAGATTTTCTAATCTAAAAATGAGATGTAAGCACTCTCCTTTTCTAAATAGGTGATTTCCTTAGTCCTGACCATGCCACATAACTACCTTAATTATGCCCTGCTATCTAGGTCTCAAAAGAAAAGTTGTTTGGGTCCATGGAATTCTTCAAATAAGATGGCATTGGGTATACGTTTAGTATTATAAAGACCATGATTATATGGAAACAGGGTGATGGCATGTCTTCATTAACAAATTCTTCTGAGTTAATTAGCCTTGCTTGGGCAATATTAACAATTACAGAAATAGCGTGGACCAGTGTCCTCAATATGGCTACTCTAATCTGTCTTCCAATGCTGGCATTAGAAAGATGATCCTTTCAATAATAACAGTAATTATAAATAATAATAATACACCCTGGAGTTTAACAATTCTTTCCCTTTGAAGAACTCCCAGCATTTTCATCCATGTTATCTAATTTGTGCTTGAAACAATTCGATGAAGTAGCCAGGTAGCAATTATCATTATCCTCCTTTTACAGATAAATAAACGGAGGCCTAGGGATTTTCTTAGCATCACACAATTAGGAATGGAGCCAGGTCTAAAGCCTGTAATTCAGTGGCCTATCTTCCAGATTATTGCCATCTTTAGAAAAGAATATCTGGGTATCTGAAGAACTGTTCTATCCCTCAGGAAATGTTTGCACCAGAGCCAGATCGCCTTTTAAATTGCATTTACACTAAGAAGGTACTCTTTTTCAAATTCATTAGACAGGATTTTGTTGTCCGAGGTCATTAAGACAGGAGTACTCAGATTTCTTTTCAAAATGTAATGTTGGCCTGAAGCAGAAGTACACTGCAAATACTAAAGATGTCTGAAATACTCTGGAATCAGTTTCTTTAATTATCTAACTTTATTTATTTATTTATTTATTTATTTATTTATTTAAATTTCAAGCCCAAGTTAAACAAGATCAAATCAAGAGATATAAATAAAAATGGGCATGAGGTGTTAACTGGAGTGTCCTAGCCAGGTTGCAAATTGGTTTACTGTGGCCTGCCAACTTAAATTCCTCCTTGCAGCTTCAGCTGGAATGGGTAGTCTTCATTTCCTGTCCTAACTTGTACTGTGTTACCATTCACTGTTGAGGTGATTAGCATGTGGATCTGATGGTCTCCAAGCTCTATTAAGTTATAAATGTTCAAACTACCAGTATGCTGTGAGTAAAAATAGAAGTTGCTATTAGATGTCTATTCATACCCTGCAGAAGCCTGGCAACATTTTGAACCTTTTCAAAATATAAATACTGCATATTAAGCATAGGAAAGAAAATTAATGTGCTGCATTTGCAAATTTATTTCCAAGTCAAAAATGCAAAGGGGGAGGAGGATCTCGTAGCAGAATTGATATTCTACATTTATAGGGTATATTAAGAAGTTCATAAGGGCCTGAACACAAAAGAAAAACAAGTTAGAAATGAATTAATTTAAGTTTCTCTGATAATCTTAGCTTTTGAATTTACTCTTTTGATTTTAAATTTATGGCCTCAGTCTGACATTACCAGAGTTTATTGCATTTTGCAGGTGGTATTCATATGTTGTTACTTTATGTGTAGTATATTGTGGGCAATGGGTTACAATTTTTTCTTAAAAATTTCCAGAACCACACAAGTACTTCTTAATTAGACTTGCAAATGAGCAATGCCTTTATCATTTGGGGGGGAAATACTTAAACTATTACAGGAATTTGTGTGCTTTTTTTTTCCCTTAGTTAGTTTGGGAAAAGTTTGCAATAAAGTTTACTTTTTGAAACTTTGACATTTACATATGAAGTCATCATTTTACAATTTCAAACAAATGATTTTTTAAAGCAAACCTGTGTTTTGTATGTAGTCCTATAGCTCCAAAAGTGTTTAACAGATTTATCTTGCTTTCTTCCAGTCAAAACAGTGGAAAGTTGTCATCTCAATGGTATTTTTAATATCTTGAATAATTTAATAATTGAATTTAATAATTTAATAATTGCTACCTTAATCATAGATTTCAGCAGTACAAACACTATCCACAAATCACCTACATTTTTTCCAAAGAAAACAATAAATAAAATAAATATCAATAAACAAAAACAAAGAATAACAAAAACAAATAACAAAGAGAAACAATAAACCAAAGTTAAGACTATCAATAATGTTAACACGTAAAGTAGAAAAAGAAAGCATGAAGTAACACATTTTTCAGACAAAATTTTTATAATGCTTCTTAGACACAGTAAAATCTGAAAACAGATTTTAATTCCTGTAAGTATGTTTTTGTAGACCTGAACTGATCCTGTACTTAGTTTCAGGATGATTCAAAATTCCTATCATTTATTCCCATGATTAAGGTCCATTTCACATTGAATATGTAAATTCTTAAAAGATTTCTAGTGATTTTATTTGGCTTGTAAGCAAAGATCTTGGATTTTTTTAAGGCTACATAATGTTTGACAATGAAATTCTGTTCTTATGAGTATTAAATTATGCCAAAAAGCCATTTACTTGATATTCGTTAAATACCATAGCATGATTCAACTAAAGCTCAGATTGTAAGCCATCTTAAAAAACACTAATGAAATGTGCACGTAATGAACAATATAACTAACTTAATTTTCATGTAACAGATAACATCTGGGGGAAATGTATATTGGTAAGTTATGCAAAACTAATTTTCTAGTGACCACATCTGTAGATGTTATTTATTGTATGTTCACTTAACAGTCCATTATTCTGTTTAGAAATCTATTCTCTTCTTTATTAGAGCTTTTAATGTACTCACCTTGGTTCAAATGGTCTGCTCATTATCTGAAAAAATATAAATGGCATTCGCATGGAACAACATGATTGTTTTTATTATATCCATTTGTGTGCAAGCATTCAAAAATGGCAAGAGAAACACATTTATTGCTTTACATTCAAAGTAATATTTAGGGGGTATTTGAAAGTCAAGCAAAACCAATCATTTGGCCAAATGGATGTATGTGTATAATCAGAAACTCCTGATTTTTAATCTCAGCATTAGACCTCAGGCAAATCACTTAAAGGCTTCCCCTTTGTTTCTTGATCTGAAGATTATGGGTGCTATTCTCTTATAGAAGAAAGGGGGTTTGCTAAATCAGGGTACCAAATAGTGTTTTTTTAATAAACATACTTCATCCTTTTTCTGTTTTTATTTTTCTAGATTTAAGAGGTAACATATTAGACTTTTGAGGAAAAAAATATGAGACAATTACAATTCTACAGGAATGTATAAAAATAGTTATAAAACTGGCTTTATTTAATTTGCTTCAACTATTCATAGACTTGAGGAAATTATAACGTTCTTTCAGAAAATCTAACTTAATAAAGCTGACCATGTCTCTCTGTTTTAAATAGATTTTATTACAGAACTAGTGATGTTGTAAAACATGAGGTTTTGTTAAAAAAAAATACAAAGGCCTAATTGTATTTTTTTAAAGAAAGTATTGCATCAGACGGTTTCATTTAAACATATTTGCTGGCTCTGTGCTCTCACCACAATTATTGATTCTAATTTTCCTTAAACTTGTTTTTTCAAAAGGCTACTTAATGGGGGAAAAAAATCACTGTGATGTTTCTGAGCCCTATGCTTATTTCAAACTGTGTATTTGACAATACACCTTATTATTAGTGAAATTTACCCTCATCTGAAATTGGGGTATTTTTCCCCTTACATTATCTTACTAACACAGCCAAATGTAACTCTTCATGAAAAAGAAAAGTGTACCTATGGTTTGGTTCACTAATAGTGTGCCAACCACCCTGCAGAATAGAAATTCTCACCCCAAGTTTTGTGCACAAATTAAATCAAGTGACTAGCTATATGAGCTACACTCGTAAAAGTCAAGGAGAAGAAAAGCCCAACTCTCAGGCAGGGCTTCAGGTTCTTGAGATAAACGGCAGCTTCACTTCACCAAAGACGTGACAATGTGGAGCTCCGCGTTTCCACGTGTGTGCCCAGTTCGCGCACACACACACACCAGTGCCAAAGACCAGGAAAACTGGGTAATTGGCAAATAGTTCAGATTAGCCTTATAAAGAAATCCAGACCACAGGAGTTTGAGGGATAAAGTGAGAGACTTGAGCACAATATCTGCTTGCATTTAGGTGTATAATCTGATGGAAGTGGGGCATAGGTGGGCAGATGGTAGACTGCTAATAGGATGGAGAGGTAATCTGTTGAGAACTTCCACCAAGAGGTGAGAGAAAATGAGCAGAAAGGCCTAGCCTGTATATGGAAAAGCATAGCAGCAAGACAAATATGGGGACAACAAAATACTTTTACCTTGCAGATTAGCTCATGTTTACTTTCTCAATGCCTGCAATAAATTAGGTAATCTCCATTCGGTTCCTTTCTCTCTTTTTCCAATGTCTCATTTACCACCACTCCCCCAAAATTTGTATCTCTCGCCCTATATTAAAGTCCATACTACTGAGTAAATACCTCATCATCTTCCCTGTCTCTGGATTCCAATGTGGAGCTTATTTATTTTACCTATAATGTTTCAGAGGACACTAAAATATGTTTCGCTGCTTCATTTTCCTAGCTTAGTACAAGAAAGAGCAACATAAGATGTAGGAGGAAGGAAAAACAAGTGTGGTGGAAAAAGGTGCAAGTAAATTTGTAGAAAGCTTAAAATGCTTGTATGTCCCATTTAGGAGAGAAAAAAAGTACAGTAGCTTAAAATGTGATGAGAGAAAAGAATCGTTCTGATACGTTTTCTCGATATTCTATTTTGATTAACATTTAGTCAACTTGAGATAAACAACCTAAAATGATGTCATCTAGCAGAATAGAGATTAAGTGCTTAATAATATCAATAATTTCCAAGTATGGCAACATGATGACATATTACAGTTTACTGCAAATTGCATAGGCCAAGAAGTCAGCACACCAGGGTTTAACTCCCAGACCTGTCAATAAGTAATTATTTGACTAAGCCAGTCATTTCATCGTTTGGTTTCCAGATTTCCTTGACTGTAAAGTTAGGATACTTCAGTCTTTCTATATATTTGTACTAAGCAGCAACTTCCTATAAAATCAATTTAAAATTAAAAATATAAATTCAATGCAAAATAGATTGGTATGACCAAGCAAAAACAGCCTCCAGTACATTTCAAAACCTATCAACATAAAAAATATTAATATTTAAATGATATATTATATATAAGCTTATGTGAAATATTGTGGAGAAGTTACAAATGAATGTATGATGATTTCAAGGTTTTTCCAGGCCTTTTGGATGATACTTTTTTGGTGAATTTATGCCTTGCCAGAGTATTATTATCTTCAAACTTGTAGGCCCAAGGTCTGACTTTATCAGCATAGAGTGGGTAGCTTCATTTTAGGGCCACAAAAACAGGCTCCTAGAGCTTACTGTATAAACTAAGACATCAATTTATTGATTTACAATAAGGAAATCAAGTGGACATATCTTCATAGATCACTTGAGATGGAAAGTCAATTTACGATCAAAATGTTGCTTCTGCAATGTAGACTCAGAGCAAGAGGAACTAATAAAATGATTCAGATATTTAATGGCATCAGTATTCTCATCTCTTCTTTCTCTCCCCCAAGCTATGGTGGGATGGAAACTGCTTAAGCGTTGACTTCTTTAACTCCTGTTTCTTCATTTCCACGTTGCCCAACCATCATCACCCTCCCTCTGGTTGCCACACTCTTGCTATAGAATTATTAAATGCTCACAGTGACATCTTGCCCTACCCTCTGTGTTTTTAGTTGATTTTGCAAATCTCCTGCCTGACTTACTATGTGCTGGCCTTATACATTAAACTTTAGAGCCTTCATTGTCCTCATCATCACATTCTTGGTGACCACTATTGTCCCTAAGAACAGTTATACCTTGCTGAGTAATATCAATCACCATTAGGCTGTTAATGAGTGTTTTAAGCACCTAAACCTTTGCCAGAACTGGAGAAGATATATAGGGGGTCTAAAACATAGTCTCTACCTGGAGAGCTTGTGGGCAGGAGGAAGGGGACACTGACCCATGAAACAGGTAAAGCTCAGAACAGTGCAGAATGAAGTCCTGAACCATATAGTAGAGAAAGAGAATTAGCAAGTGGGAAGAATAAAATGCTAATTATCAGAACAGAGTGCAAAAAGCACTAGAGAACTAAGAGTCCAATGGCATCAAGAACTCAGAGGAGATGGCACTTAAAAGATAATAGGCTGAAAGTTTATATATATATAAATATCTTCATATAGATATATACGCATTGGCTGAAATTGTGGTACATACCAAAGGCTTTGCTATTACACAGCTCTTTTCTTCTCCTCCAGCAAATGATAGAGGTCATCAAGCCTTCGGGTGGCCTTTACCCCAACCCTCTAGAAGAAGGAATCTCATTTGATATTTATTCAACATTCATAAAGCCACCCCCAACATTGGATACAGAAATGAAGGTATCTTCCCTTTTGTCTCTTAATTCACTCTATCTCGGCATGATATTCTCTATGGGCAGAAGGAAAGGAAGCAAATGCTCTTCCATTTTCTTTCTCTCTGATTTTTCCCAGATAAACATAAATATTTGTTTTGCCATTGATTCACAGGTGCACCAGCGAAGGGTGGTTCAGCAGTTTTAATCTCTTCCACTCCATCCTCTCCAATCTCCACTTTTACTTTCTCCCAAATAAGCACTGCTTAGCCCCATGGCTTGATCTGACATGATGCTCATAAGTGATGAAAATGCAGGATGACGTCAAATTAAAATCTCCTTCTGGATGGACATCATTCCTGGTAGAAAAGAACCCAAGAGAGGTTTAAGGCTGAATTAATCCTTGAATGCTCCAGATAATCACCTGAGTGTTGTTTACTTTCAATATTATAGGGATTGGATCAAGAAGAAGGCCCTAAGGAGTCCCAGCCAGAAGCCAGCACCTCTGACACAGATCCTTTAGCTGGTTTCACCATTGAAGATATAAAATCAGTGCTGGGGCAAGTCACAGATGACATTCTAATCGGCATTCAGGTACTCAGCCTTGACAGTATGCTCACTGACTTCATTACTAGTTACTTAGCCAACCTCAACCTTAATGTCTGCAAGTACTACCTACACTCCGCTCGCAATGTTTATGATGGAGTTCAGTTTAACACCACCACGTAATTCTCAGCTGAGTCATCTGAGACTCAATAACATCACAAAATAGCTTTGCTAACAGCACATTCTGTGGTATGTGTTATCCGTTTACAAAATCATTCGGCAATGAAACCAAAAAAAAAAAAATAACATGGTAAAAACTTTGTGCCTTGTCACACTAAGATTGCTTGTATTCGAGTAATTAAAGTATATTTTTAAACAGTAATCACTGAAGATCAAGCCATCATTCTTAGCTAAGTCTCCTCACCAAATTTCTAAAGAGAGGCTTTCAAAGCTTTGAACTCCCCATCAGATAGTTTGTTCCTTTTCACGTATCACTAATAATATCTAAGCAGTTTATACCAGTGGCTGCGTGAAAATGGTGATGACAAAGCCATCTCAGTAGCAATTGCCAATGACGGATCAGTCGGCTTAGCTTTATGCTTAATTTTTTTTTTTCTGTCCAAAAAAAAAAAAAAAAAAATTCTATTTCTACACAAAGACTTGCATCATTGCCCAGACAAAATGATTAAATAAGTGAGTTGCATATTTTGAGAGGATTTATAATTTCTTGTGGAAATGACTGAATCAATAAGATAATATACTGCATGTTTAAAATATTAATGCATCTCAGGGAAAGATTGAGTTGTTTTCTGAACATGAAACTATATATAAAAAGCACACAGTATTAACAACTAATTTTGAAAGAGCAAAAGATTAGCTTGGCATAAGCATACCTTGTTACTTGTTTAATCATCAAATGTTAATGCACTATTTACATGAACATTTAATGATTTGGTGCCAACAGAATCAGCCAAAGTCCTTGGTTTAATAAGAAGCATTTAGTGTTTACCAGAAATAGTGGAAGAACACGTTTTACACAAAGCTTTATTGTTAAAAACCCCATGAATATAATAACTGGTTACTGTGTGGAAGGGCAGAGTGCAGTTGAATTAAGCTGCGTTCAGAACATATCTTCTTTTTATATTTGATAACATTTCATCTAAATATAGTTTATGTATAATCATGGCCCTGGGCTCCTTTGCGATCCTGTGGCTCTGAAATTATTGCCGAGAAACGACTAGACAGTAATAGAATTGTTTGCAGGCCCAAAAAATTGAAAACATCTTTACCAAGGCCATGTTCCATGTAGTGAGTATGTTTTTAACTATCCATTGATTTTTTTTTTTTAATATTAGAGTCTGCAGCATTTATACCACTGCTCTATAGCAGAAAGAATATGATTGCTGCATGCATGTATTATTGTCCCATTGGCCTGCAGCTATCCTTAACTGGGCTTAGAAGGTCATGAGCGGGTTCATCTAAGTATAATTAGACTTAGAAAGACCTTGGAGACCAGAGGTGAGGCATATAGATCCTTTAGGTGCCACATTCATTTCCATATTAAGTGGATTCACGGATTAACCTGAGCCAAATTACTGCCAATTTTTCAATAAAATGGCATGATGATGTGGATTTATACAATGTCTCAAGATACGCAGCAAACCCCTTTATGTATTCTCTTCCAATAACCCTAGTAAACTCTATGCAAATTATGCAGGCACTTCTCTGATAAATAAATTGAAAACTGAGACACACAGGAGGATTGGGTCACTTGTCCTGTTTCCCAGGTCAGAAACTGGTGAAAGACTCTGAATGGGAGCCGTAAACTGGGTTCTAATTCGAATTCCAGTGTTATCCACAAAAACCACATAACCTCTAATATCATGACCAGACTACTTTGGATTTTAATACTCCCGTGGTGTGGCACTTTTTCAGTGTTTACCCTTGTGTCTTGGTCAGATTCCAAGTTAGGTAATTACTCTCTGCTTACCTAAATTTCTCCCCCTGTTTCAGATGGGTAAGTTAGATTCCACAGAAAGCCAGTGTATTCATAATTTAATGAATTATTATTTGTAAGATGTTTAAAGTTTTTCTCCTTCTTTATGTAAAAGTCGTACTGTTACTATACTTTTTGGAGGGAAAGGCAGTAGAGAATTCATGTTTTAAGTACAGGTTTTTTCAGAGCGCCTTCTCCAGTGTGGTTGCAGGCATATTTCACTTTGAGTAATTCAGAAATTTCTGAAAATGTAGTGTGAATCCTTGATTTTCTTTATATTAATCCACTTACTTTCCCATTGACTCACTTTATAGTTTTAGAGATTTATTAAGAATGAAGTTATCTTGGCTCTGAGATGTTAATTAAAATTATACTGAATAGAGCAAACATTTTAAGCTTATATAGTTTAGGTATTTTAATTTTAAAGATACATTCAAAATGAAATTATTTTGGCCCTGGATTGTATAATGAAAAATTATACCCAATGGAGCAAACTTTAATATATTTAAAGAATTACATTTCAGAGAAATATGAATGCTAACGCTAAATGCTTGCTGTTAAATGTTGGCTGTTGGCCCTGTCTAAGCAATAGGGTAAAATAATGTGAAAACTGTGAGGGAAGTTTGCCATCTTGGGACTGCAGGTATTTTTAGGTCAACTTGAGTTTCCAGGTTAGAAAACCTGAGAGTGAAATCACCTCAAGGTAGTGACCACTGAGAGGCAATTGAACCCAGGTCATGGGTTTTCCATTCTTCCAAAAAGGAAATAGAACATACCCAATCCTAGTAGCTGTGGGATTGCTTGTCTGTTCAGCAGTGTTCTATAGAAGAAGAAGAAGACATGGTAGACTAATGACAACCTATTCTTGACCAGACAGGAGTTTTTCCGTCCAGATCTTCTGGTTGTGCTTGAACTAAAGTACTGATCACCACGGTAGTCTAGAGACCTGACATGTAACTCCCCTCTGTCCATACATCACTCTGTTAACCATGCACCTTTCCTTCATGGACCTTTTCCCCAAAGCCCACACTTGTTTAGATGAATTCTGTTTCAGTGAAATACCAGAAAGATCTCCAGGTTATTGTGAAAACCCTGGTGAGACAGTGAAACAGAAGCTGGTAGATGATAGTACATCTGTTATTCGTTGAAAAGAAATGAGATTATTGATGGACATATAACTCATTATAGTCATGCACCAATTAGCAACAGATACATTCTGATAAAGGTGTCATTAAGCGATTTCATCATTGTGCAAACATCACAGAGCGCACTTACACAAACCTAGATGGTATAGCCTACTGCACAGCTAAGCTATATAATATAGTATAGTATAGCTTATCGTTCGTAGGCTACAAGTACATCATGTTACTATATAAAACAACATGAGATTAAATTAAGCAGAAGAGAGAATGATGCAATCAAGAGACACGGTAGACATGAGATGTATGAGGCTGCTGCCAGCATAACATAGCAAACTGTTTTACAGCAAACTTTTTTTATAAATAAAAAATACTCTAAAATAATATAAAAAAAGATAGTATAGTAAATACATAAACCAGTAATATAGTTGTTTATTATCATTATCAAGTATTGTGTTCTGTATGTACATAATTCTATGTGCTATACTTTTATAGGACTGACAGCACAGTAGGTTTCTTTATACCAGCATCGCCGTAAACAAGGAATATTGCCTTGTGCTACAACATTACAATGGCTACGATGTCACTAGGCAATAGGAATTTTTCATTATAATCTTATGGAACCACCATCATATATGTGGTCTGTCTTTGACCAAAACGTCCTTATGCAGCCCGTAACTACATTGAAAGTGGGAAGAGTTGATTGTTTAGTTACAGCAGTGCTTCCCTATCCTTTGGAATGTGACCAGATTGTTTATTCAAACCATTTCAATCCCTAGATGGTCTAATCTGTTGCATGACATGAAGACGTAGTAGTAACATCGTTTTAAAATATTTCATGACATCATATCAATGAAATATAACATTAGTGAATATATCACAAAATTAGGAGTTGGGATTATGAATTTAAAGGCTAGCATGTAATGTTTACATACTTAATTCTCCACTACTTAGGTTTTCAGATAAGAGCTAAGACCCTAGGTGGTTCAGTGTCTTCCCCAAGGCTATACAGCTAAACTAGTCCCTAGGTCTCCACACTCCTGGACCAGCGTGCTCCTCTCAACTCTACCAAAATCATGCCTAAGGAGTTAGTGATGCCTAAAAAATGAGAGTTCCTACGTAACCTGGAGGACCATGTTCATCCCTCCTGTTCTCCTCCACCCAATCACCAAGAAAGGAAAAATTGAAAAACCAGAGGCCAGAGCTTGATCCAAGCTTGATAAAACTTGAATCAAAAAAGACTGATAGTCATCTAAGAATCCAGAGTTGTTGACACTAATGTGATCTTTTTAGAAATACCAATTCTTGCTGTGAAGGTAAAACAAAATCTCCTCAGATAAGACAACCAGGATGTCCATTCAAAACTATCTATTACAGTTACATAGATAGATGATAGATAGATAGATAGATAGATAGATAGATAGATAGATAGATAGATAGATAGATAGATATGAAAAGCTATATCTTGACCAAAGCAGTATGTGATTTTTAAAATTTCCCCTATATACATTGTTTCATAATAATTACCCTGAAACTTCAAATCATGGTGCAGACATGAATATTCTAAACCTCAAATTAATTATTAACACATATGTATAAACTACTTCTTATACACTTGTAGACTTTTTTAAATCACCTAAACAAAAACAGCAGTTTTACCACATTGCCCACCACTGGTTTCTCTATACATAATTTTATTATCCATCATGAAAAAGAGAAGATATTTCCAGAGCTACTAGTGTTCAGTTAATGTGAAAGTATTTCTGGAATTGTGCAGGTAGCAGTGTTAGTCCGCGGAATATCACTGCCAGAGGCTAAATGCTATCACAGCTGCAGCAAACACGAAAACCTGTCAGCGATCACTTACTTTTTCTACTAGAACTATACCACAAAGTGGCATAACTCCAGGAGTTATAATGTATGATGAATACTTTTAATTATGAAAATTGTTCTAATTGTGACATTATTTGTGTTGTTATTTCACAACAGAAGCTTTCTGGGATCCCATTTAGAATGTATTCCATGGGAGACAAGAAAGAACATTTATTGCAAAGAGGTGGGCAGACCAATAACACTGCAATAACTGAGCCCTGAGCAGTTATTCTGATTCGGTGCTTATTGGTAAAGTCTGTCTGAAAATACAGATAAATTATCCTATCTTCCAACACAAGGCTGTGTGAAAAATGGCTGTCCAAATACCACTTCCTGTTCATGGCAGACATGCTATACATTGGGAATGTGCAGAGAAATATGATAAAGTGTTATCACATCACGACAGGCTGAAACACGGCTATGTCTGCAAAACAGGAAGGTGTGTGAGGGATAATGTCTGTCTTTAGGCACTATAGTATGTCAAAACCACAAAGACAATGTGCAGCAAAAGATAGCTCCCTCATAACCACTTTTTTATGATTGTCTTCACAGACCGAGATAAACGAAAAGCTGCAAATACAGGAAGAGGCTTTTAATGCACGAATAGAAAAATTGAAAAAGGCCTGAGGACTCAGGACAGAGAGTGATGCTAAACTTCACAGAAACAAACAAAACCAGTCAGAATAATGGACTCTCTAGAGCCTCGACTCTCCTTCATTCAGTTGGGAGGGGGAAACCAAGGTCCGCTTTTTATTATCCTAAGTCATTAGAAAAGTATTGGCCCCCACTTTGCTATCTCTTGTCCCATAACAGCCTCTGAATTTATTGCCTCTAAGTGTAATAGGAGCATTTTGTATACAAGAGTTTGGAGAACTATATATAGAAATACAATTACTTTTACAATACTCCCTTGATATTTTTGACTAATAAATGTTATTCATCTTCAAGGAGAATGAAGCCAACTTTTTTAAATAATGAAAAATAATAATTTTATCCATATTGACCCAAATGAACCTCCACATTAATGGAGTACTGTGAACAGATACCACTACCTCACTACTGACAGAAAACTTGCTGAACAATAGCTATTCAAATGCATATAGTAGGGGTTTTTTTCTTAAATCATTTGGTTTTCTTGAGGATAAAACTTGCTAAACAAAAGCTATTCAAATGCAGATAGTAGGGGTTTTTTTCTTAAATCATTTGGTTTTCTTATTTAAATGTTTCAGTGTGAAACCAATTTTCTGAAATTATATAATGCAGTTTGAAGCACTTTAATTTATTCTGTACTGTATTTGTTATTTCTAATCTTGTTACTCTCCCAGGAGAATACATGACCTATATAAAAAGAAGCAATGTATAAATGGTTATTAAAGACCAACCTATATATAGATTGTAAAAATCTTAAATACAAATCAAACTCACAGAGCTCTTAAAATTAACCATTATATTGCAGTAGAATGATTGAAAACATCTCAAGCCTGTAAGTACCTTTATTAAAATATAATTTCAAAAGAAAAATATCTCTTTGGCAACTGCTTGTCCCTAGTTGGACAAATTAAATTAATTACTACTTAGACCCTTTCCCAATGTCTTAGACTTCAGACTGTTCTAGAATAGAGAGCATTACTAGGAGGGGACAGTTCCTTCAAAAATCTCCAGTTTTATAGTGGAACCAGATGTACGTGCACCTAGGTGGTACTTGCACCTTGGTTGAATATGTTTGTGCTCTAAACTTGACCTATAACCTTACCTTTGCCATCAGTACCAAAGGGATTGCCCAAAGTGAATTCATTTTGGACAGAGATAGATCTAACAGCATTTGGTAATTTTCTAACTACCCGATCTGCAAAGTAAGAGAAGTCCTTAAGATGAAACCATGTTTATTGTTCATACAGCTCCAAGTCTGGAAGGCCCGGACATGTGCTGAGATGTGGTTTTTTTTTCTTGAGCTGTCCTTCCTAATTGAAAGTGTTCATGGCCATAGGAGACCCCTAGGAGGGCTCACAAGTCTTGATTCCATCAAGCAGTCTTTTCTCCAGGGAAAACAGAGGTGAAACTAGAGAAACCTCAAGCTGGGAATAAAGGAGCCTCTAGAAATCACCAAGCATAGTTTCAAACGCAATCATTGGCACAGAAGGGACCTGCATTTGTAATAAAGAGTGCTTATTTTCAGCAAGGGTACCAAGATTCTAAAAGGGAATAAAAAATCCAGTAGGATCCCTAAAAACTACACAGAGACGATATACTGTAAGCATGCCTAAAGCATGCTTCTGGAGTAAGACTCCCAGAGTCTGATACTGGCTTTACCATTGGCTAGTGTGGGACTTTGCTAGGCTACTAAACCTCTATTTGCTCGTCTGTTAAATGGGCATAATACTTATTTTCAAAGTAGTTATGAGGATTTCATAATTTCATATTAAAAAGATTTTGTTGTAAGGTTTGGTTTCTATTTACCTCTTAGGATACCTAAAAAGCCACTGCCCATCCCTAATACCCACTGTCCAGTTGTTTCATCAGCCTCTTTGCCAGTCTCCTCTGTCTCTCCACTCTCTCCATGTGTCCTCCCACAGTAACCACTTTGCCGCCCTGCTGTCGTACATCGTTCAGGTTGGAGCAGCCCATGGCTCTCTGAGGCAGCCTCACTTTAACATCTAATAATAATAAGAGAAAGAGCAATTACAGTAGCAGTAGTTACAAATTTTAATTCACAGTCTCTGCTCTTTAAAATTAATTTCAAACTGGTAAAGAAATATATCCATTCAGTTATTTAAAAAAAAAAAAGTGTAGACAGTGGAAAATAAATTTCACCCTAGCTAGATACTGTCATTTCTCTCCCCTCGAGGCAACTATAGTTTCCAGTAAGTCCTTGGGAAAGTATTTTTTGCCCATTTAAACAATTGCATGTTTGTGTACAGTGATCTTTAAAAAAAACAACACAATTTGCATTGTTTTTACATTACCTTTTTTATCAAATAACAGAGATAATTCTCTATCAGTACATAAATGACCATATAGTATTTCATTTTCACAATTCTATAACTTTACAAATTAATCCTGTTGATGAACTTTTTATTGTTTCCAGTACTTCACTATCACAATGCTGCATTGTCATCTTTGTAAACATGGTTATACCTGTAGGATGTATTCCTAGAGGAAGCAACTTCTAGGTCAGATTTTATTTGCCTTTGCAATTTTGATAGATATTATCAAAGTGCCTTCTGAAGATATTTCACCAATAGTGTGTAACAATTCCTTTTTCTCTACATTGTTACCAACAGCATGCTTTGCCCAATTTTTCATCTGTGATATTCACATATTATACATAGAAAATGTCACATTATTATTTTAATTTGCTTTTATTGTTTTACTCTACATGGACTGAGTCCATTACATATGTTTATAAACAAATTATACACACACACACACACACACACACACATCCACACACACAGAGGGTGCCAAAAAATGTATACACATTTTAAGTAAGGAAAGAAACTGTATTAAAATTGTAATGCTCAATATGTACCAACAACAAAAGATGATTACAAGTCATATATATACATTTTTTGGCACCCCTGGTATATATTTTTATTACATGTGTATGTATTTGACAATAGACAGATATTGTCGGCCTCATTTTATTTATAAATTGTGGATTCTGAAGCTGAGAGATTATGAACCAAGTTACATAATTGTGTAACTTGAACCAAGTTACACAATTAATAATTGATGGATCAGGGTTTCAACCCCAGTTCTGACCTATTTTACAGATGAGGAAACTGGGACACAGAAATTTTAAGTAATTTTCCCATGATCACACAGCCAGTAAATGGTAGAACCAGGTTTTGAACTTGGGCGTGTATGATTACAAAACTTACATACTTAACCTTCATCTTCACCTAACTATCTCATACTCAAGATGAAGCAAAGTGAAAACTGACCTTTCCTTTTTGTCATTAGTTATAATAAGGAAACAAATTCATTTATGGTGTTAGCATATTAAGTATTTAGAAAATTTATGCAGGGATGGAATGTATAACCCAGCTTCATTCATTCATTCATTCATTCATTCGTATATTCAATGAGTACCTACTATGTGTCATGGCATTTAGTAGTGAGCCAAACAGACATGGCCTCTACCCTAATAATCTCATTGGGGAGACAGTTCATACTAACTATGAGAAAGACAAGCTTCAGGGAATTATGGCAGTGGTGGACAAAGAAACTTGATCTAGCTTGGGAGGTCAGGGAAGTGACCCATGGCTTTTGACATTTGGGTTGGCATCTGAGGAATAGGTAGAACTGAGCTAGACAGAAGAAGGTGAGGGAAGATGGGTTTCAGGCAGAGAGAGAAACATGTGCAAAGTCTCTGGGACACAAAAAGAGGCTGAATAATTGGCCACAGCCAGAGCTCTCTCAAGGGTCTATAGACCACATACAGATTTTTATTTTTAACCTAAAAGCAATGGGAACTTGTTGATAAGTTTTAAGTAGCAAGTGACATCACATTAGTATTTTTAAAAAGGCCACCTCCCTAGTACCAGGACTTCTACCCATGGAGACGTGAAAAAGTGGTCTCATGGAAGGATCCCTGCTGTTAATGGTGCTATAGATCTACTTCTTAGTGATTTTCAAGAGTGGAAAATAAAGAAAATTTTTGACTTTTGTAAAGTCACAGGGTCCACCTACTCTTTGGCCCATAAGGCAGCCCCCTGAAGAGCCAACTGAAAAACAATACCAACCTATATCACTTAGAAAAGCAGCAACCTTTCTCTTATCATCCACAGTAAGATATTTTTCTTCCATTTGCAGGAATAATTTGGAACACTTTTTCCTTCACCCCCATGATAAATTTCAAAGACAAAATATATTCATTCTGTTATGAACAAGCCACCACCTGCCACTGTTACAGGTATTCGCAGGCTCTGTTGGGCCTAAATATAGCCATGGAGTCATTTTTCCAAAATCCAAATATAAAGCCCCTACTTCTATCCTCCATTTGATTGGAACCATTCAACCATCCTGGTAGATAATAAGTTTGCATGTTCTTAGATTGCATTTTATTATGCTTCAGTTCCCCAGGAGAATAAACGCTCTCCTTTTCCCAACAATTGTAGAAGAGAAATACTTCTGACATCTCAAATTTCAGAGTCTCAAGAAGATGTCTCTCGTCTGGACCTCAAAGTCCTTTTTTTTTTTTTCTGGACATTGACTTGTTAAATAAGAGAAGTCAGGACCCCTTCATGGCAGCCAAAACACCTATTAATTTAAGCAAAAATAATATTGATTTAAATAATATCATATTTTGGGAATTTAAATTCCACAACAGAGAGAGAATACTAAAATCCTTTTTTGCGTTCAGGATCCCTTCCCTTTTTATGAAAGTACCAGCAGTGGAGATTGGCTTACTTACTTCTGTGGTCTTCCTACGAAAAACCAGAATCCCTCTCTAATCATAAGAAAAACATCAGGCAAATTCCAATAGAGAAGCATCCTACAATATACCTGATCAGTACTCCTCAAAACTGTCAACTCATCAAAAACAAGGAAAGTATGAGGAAATGTCTCATCCAAAAGAAGAGACATGACTACAAATGTAATGTGGAATCCCAAATGGGATTCTGGAACAGAAAAAGGAAATCTGAAGAAATATGAATAAAGTATGAATGTTAGTTCATAAAAATGTATTATCAGTGTATTAATTTTGCCAAATGTACCATATTAATGTAAAATTAATAGCAGTAATTATTAATAGTAATAATAAAGGAAACTGGTGGGGAACAGTATATGGGAATGCTGTACTTATCTACTCAATCTTTCTGTAAATCTAAAACTGTTCTAAAAAATAGCCTATGAATTTCAAAGAATGTTAATGAAAACAAAATTCGTTAAAAGGAATGATGCCCACCATCAGATTTCGCCATTGATGGAATGACACCCCCTTATAAGTGACACATGAAAAATCAACTATAGCCATTTGGCACGCTACATACTTATAAAGAAGGAGAAAGAATCCCATTTTAAAGAGGAAATTGCAAACTTTATCAGTCCTGGGTCTCTCCTTACTTTCTGAGTTCCATGGTAGAATTTGAAACATTCTAAAAATGTGCATAGCTCATAAAAGCAGAGAATAGATTGGTTCCTTTTAAGTACCTAACTCTCTAAAATATAACATGATAATATGGTCTGTCAGCTAACCTTAAATAAAGCGATCTGCTCTCAGTTAAGTAAGTCTCCTCTGGATCCCACTAAGACATCTCTAAATGAGCATTCTTGGTCTCATAGTACGTGGAAAATGATATTTTGAATAGGTCGATGGATGGATAGATAGATAGATGATGATTAATAGATAAATGACTGAAGATGATAGATAGATAGATAGATAGATAGATAGATAGATAGATAGATAGATAGATAGATAGAAGTGATATCCAGCAACTTGTAATCAGGCTTGGTAATGATCATCCACCAGTCTATCTCCAAAAAAGAGTTAAAATAGCCTAGATATTAATCTTTTTAATAGAATATAAATCTCAAAATCAAATGGAGAAAAAAGAATAGCCTCCGTTCCTATTCCAGTGAAATCTTATATTAATGCACTGTCAATACATAGCCTTCATAATACCAAGGCCCCAAACAACCAGAATAAAAGGCACACTACTCATCTTCCAACCCCATACAGGAGTTAATGCCTTCCAATGACCCACAAAATGTTTGTGGATTTTATTTCCATATCTCTTTCTGTAAAATAATGGATGCTATTATTTTTTATGAACCCCATCCAGTCTCCTTTTTGGTTGTTATTGTACCTCATGGATTAGGATAAAGTTTGCCCTGAATCTGTAATAGTCAAAAATTCAAAATGGAAGACTGAAAAGTGTTCTAACCTTGCTTGATCCAGAACTTATTGCATCAGCTTAGGAAACATAATTGAGTGACTGAATGAATGTAATGACCCACAGGATTCAATTTTAAAATGGTAGAAACATGGTGCTGAAAATCTTAAATATTATATAGTTCACTCCTTTCACAGTGAAGAAACTGAGGCCCTGAAAAGTGAAGATTTTGTGATCACATGGCTAATTTGTGGCAGGAAATAGAATCCAGATATTATATTGTTCCGTTCCTTCTTTTATTCCTTCTTTCTTTCCTTCCTTCCTTCCTTCCTTCCTTCCTTCCTTCCTTCCTTCCTTCCTTCCTTCCTTCCTTCCTTTCTTCAAACATGCTTATATTCAACAAATGTTTACTGAGTATCTTCTGTGGGTCAGAAGCTATGCTAAACGTTTATAAGCAAAAACAGACATAACCTCTGACCTCATGGAGTTTACAGACTGGTGGGAGAAGTGGATTTTAACCAATCCCACAAATAATTATAAAAGAAGAACTGTGATGGGTGCTATTAAAAAAGGTATGCTCTGCAATGAAAGCTTATTTAGAAGAAGGTTCCACTGGGAGAGTCACACGGAAAGGATGAATAGACACTAACTAGGCAAAGAGGGGAGAAAAGTGTTCGGTCACAGGAACAGCAAGTGCAAATTCCCTACGGAAAGAGAAGATGGAAAATAGGGGATGTGAAAAGGGCCCTGGGTGGTTGGATCCTCAAAAGTGAGAAAGAGCACTTCGCAAAATTGAAAATGAATAAGTAAGTGGATATTAGATTACGCAGAGTTTTATATGTCAGCATAAAGAGTTTTGTCTTTGTCCTAAATACAATGAAAAGTCATTGAAAGGTTTTAAGCAGAGACTTGGAGGTGATTGGTGAAGTACAAGCACATTTGTCCTACACAAAGATGCCTCTAATTTCAGTGGAAGAATGTAGAAAAGACCAGAGAGGATGGGGTCAGTTAGGAGACTTTTCTAGCACCGTCCTCTTCCTGTTATACCACATATGTGTCACAAGCTGTCCATGAAAATCTGTTTTCCCATTTTTCCTAAGCACATTCCTGAACCCCATTTCTCAGATCCCTTTGCAATGACCATGTTTCCCCCAAAACAAGACCTAGCCAAACAATCAGCTGTAATGCATCTTTTGGAGCAAAAATTAATATAAGACCTGGTCTCATTTTACTATAATATAAGACCGTGTCTTATATAATATATACTGTAAGATCGGGTCTTATATTAATTTTTGCTGCAAAAGACGCATTAGAGCTGATTATCTAGCTAGGTCTTATTTTCAGAGAAACAGATTAGGTGTGACCACATGACTAAGTCTCAGCCAGTGAAATGTGAGCAGAAGTGAAATGCGCCACTTGAAGGGTGTTGCTCAAGACTAGCCAGCACCTCTTCCGTGTTCTCTCTTCCTCCTTTCTGCTGGCTGGATGGCAGTGAGGAGAGTGGCAATTTGAAGATAATAGAGCAACTGTCTGCCTGGGTTCCTGAATAACTACATGGCAGGAGACACTTACCGACTTGGATAACTTCCAGATTGTCTTATGAGGGAGAAATAAGCGTCCATTTCTTAGCGTGACTTCATTCTTGGGTCTATCTGTTACAGCAATTTAGCCTGCCCTAATTAATGCAATGAATATGTCTGTCTGTGTTTATGCATATGTAATATGTCTCATATGGGTCAATGTCTATAAACTTGGAAAACAACTAGCAAATTCATTAACAAGGGACCTACTTATAGTTTTATTGCATAAGGTAATTACTTCTTAGTTTATATAAGCCTACAGTCCCTCCTAAACTGACATTCTGTGAAATAATTGACTGAGCCTCACAAGTATGATGAATTGTACACTCAGGAATTTCCCACGAGAGGGCACACCTTAAATACTTTCTACTTTAAGTGAAGCTAGTAATTTTTTAAATGTCTATGGTTGGCTTGGGAATTCTCTAATATAATAAGAAAAGTATAAACAAGATTCTAAATTATGAATTTGCTAATAGTTTTTCCCTTAGGCCAAGGTTATTTCCTCAGCTGAAAAACTCTTTAATTCACTAAGAATTATTTATTAAATACCAATCCAGGAACCTGGCTGAGGCCCTTACTAGAACAAATATTGATATGTTGGCTACTATTGATACTGACTATATCCAGTTCTGAAGACTAATATGTCTTTCTGAAATATTATTCTAGTTGAGTAGTAGACATTTCCATAGTTAAAAGAAAAAGTGCAGTCAGATCATAGATAGAGTTGAAAGTAGAAACAGAATGTCCGTAGTTTTTCCCTCCCTCAAACATGCTCAGTCATTTGTTGTTCACTTGTTATTAGTGACCACCTGAATTAGTTAAAAATTTTTTGGCTAAAAGTAGGTAAAATTCTAAACTCAAAATAGCTCAAACAATAACAAAAATGTGCAATATTATCTAAGAAAAAGGGAAGCTCAAAGGTAGGGCTCCTCGGTGACATCATGGCAAACCCAGATTATTTGTCTGTGGTGCCATCGTTAGCATCTTGGGTTTTGTCCTCAGCGTTCTCCCCTCATAGTCCCAAGATGGCAGCTACATTCTCATAAAAGGACCAAAAGCTAAAAAAAAAAAAAAAAAAAAAAAAAAAAAAAAAATTTTTTTTCTTTTCTTACATTTCTTTTTGAACACAAGAACAACTTTTCCCTTCCAGGAGAATTTCTCCCATGTCTCTTTTGCCAGAATTGTATCACATGGCCAATTCCAAACCAGACACTGGGAACGAAAGTAGAATTATCAGGATAGACTGAGGTGAGTCAAGATTCACCAAGTGGAGCTGAGGAGTGGCACTGAAACACATGGTCAGCCAATAACAACAAAATTGGGATTCTGTTAGAGAGAGAAAAAAAAAAATTAGTCAACTGCCATTTCTAGTCCACCAAGTGATCTTGCCTACATACATTTTTGTTATTATTAAAGTTTATTGGTGTGGCAATGATTAGTAAAATTACATTGGTTTCGGGTGTACAATTCTGTAATACATCACCTATATATCAAACTGTGTGTTCACCACCCATAGTCAGTTCTCCTTCCATCACCACATATGACCCCGTTTACCCTTATCTACCACCCCCCTCCCCCCTTACCCTCTAGTAACCACTAAACTATTGTCTGTGTCTATGAGTTTTTATTTCTTCATTTGTTTGTCTAGTTCTTTTGTTGTTTTCAGTTTTATATCCCATATATCAGTGAAGTCATACTGTTATCGATTTTTCCTGTCTGACTTATTTCGCTTAGCATAATAACAGTGGCCAAGACATGGAACAACCAAAGGGTCCTTTGATAGATGATTGGATAAAGAAGATGTGGTATATATACACAATGGAATACTATTCTGCCATAAGAAAAGATGAAATAGTGCCTTTGCAACAACGTGTGGATCTTGAGATTATTATGCTAAGCCTGCATACATTTTATACCTTGGAATATCCTAGCCCTCTCAGCATTCTTCAATTCCAAATCTGGATAGATCAATCTTTTCTTGTTTATCAAAGATTATGCTACTGGTACTGGTTATTATCTCTATGTGTGGGTGTGGTTTTTTAAATTTTTGTCACAGAAAAAGCTACTGTATTCCAACATGTCTCTGAAAACTAGCTAGAAATTTTTGAAACTAAACCTATTCTTCTCTTAAGGTGCTAGACTCATACTGAATTATTACCATTTCCTTTCTGTTGAAATTTTGATGACATGGTCATCATTCATTCAACCAAGTGTGACCATTTCAGATTCAGTTAAGTGTCTTTATTCAAGGTGTCCTCATAGGCTCTTTTATTTGTTAGAACTATTTCAAAATAAATAGCCAGATGAATCACCAGAGAGCTACGAAACAAAACTCACGGGTCAGGGCTGAACTGAGGAAACAAACAAAAAGATGAGGCAATTACAGACTTGGGAAATTGTTCATGATATAATATTAAATGAAAAATCTATCATTCAATCTATGTATTTTTGTGGGGGAAAATTGATAGGGAAAGGAAAAGCTCAAACAAAACAGGTGTTTTCTCTTGATGGTAAGATTTTAAATGTTTTTCTATATTTTTCATACAGCCTATATTAACTTTCCTTTTTAATAAGAAATAAACACTGCTTCTGATAGATTTAGGCTACACCTTAACCTTCAGTGTCACTGCCCTTTTCCCAGCTCTGGACCAACCCACTGAAAGCTTGAGCATTTTCCCAGCCCTTTCTGGGACAGGTGGGGAGTCTTTACAAGAGCGGCCATTAAGACGCAGCGGCGTACTGTTTGGACCCAGGGAAGCAAAAATTGCTTCCCAGAAAGAGCTCCTGTTCTGAGGAAGCTTCCACCTTAAATCAGATACACACTGGGAAGCCCATAGCCTTGAGTAAATAGATGGCACGTTGCCCTTATAGTTCCAGGACAATGTCTGGAGCTGGATTTCACAGAGGATTCTGTCTCAACCAACCACGTGATGTGGGGCACGCTGCATGGCCCCATTGAGTGTCAGGTTTATTGTTTATAAAATGGATGGGTTGGCAATAGGTAAAAGGAAGCCAAGTTGAGACACCTTCTCCTAAAACTCAAGGGACATTCCTACCTTTAAAAAAGCTAGGAACTAGCCTTAAAGGAACACAGCATGTAAAAGAGTATCTTAGATTGGCTTAGAATTGAAACACCAGATGCATTCCCATTAAAGTCAAGAATGAAATAAGGATTATAATTAAGGAAGTAATTGTATAAATACCTGTTTAATGTTTGTCTCCCAGCCCAGGCTATAGCTCTAGGAGGGCAGGGACTGAGTCTGTCTTGTTTATGTTCTGTCTCCAAGGTCTAGCACAGTCCCTGGCACAGAGTACATACTTCATAAATATTCTGTAGAAGGAAGAGCAGAAGGCAAGACGACACACTGGCTGGTTGGCTGTTTTCACCACTAGTGTTTAGCTTTTCTTACCACTGCAGTAGGACGATACATAGATGTATAATTTAAAGTACTATTAACACAAAGCTAACGTAGTTATATTTGTAGATTATAAGATTATGTACATTGAAAACCAATGTGAAAAACTATTTTTAAAAAAATCAGTAAGTCACATGAAAAATAAATGTTAAAAATAGATTTTCTATAAATTAACAACGGTTAGAAAATATAACTGGTAAAAGCCTCTTACAATAGTAACAAACAAAGTGTAAAGGATCTGTCTGCAAAAATATATAAAACTTTCCTAAAGTGCATTTTGCTAGGTGCAAATTTTAAACACAGTAAAGATGTTGTTGAAATATATATAATGCCATTGGAAATCTCAGGATTTGTATTTGCTAATGTTAGTCTGAGGTCAACATAAATACTGAAAAAGTAATAAAGGACAAGTGCTTTCTGATTTAAAAAGCTTACAAAGCTAACATACTTAAAAGTAAGATATTAGTGCAAAAATAGCAACCAAATTAGTGAAATAGAATAGAGAACCCAAAAAAAGGCCTTAATGCTAAGAACTGGTTTTATGGTAAACTTTAATCGGGTGACTGAGTCTGTGAACTTTGTCACTCAATCCTGAGTTCCCCTCTCAGACCTGCCTGTTACAGATAAGCAATTTAAGCTTCCTAAGCCTCCGTTCATTCATCTGTAAAATGAGGATAAACATAACTATACTAGGACGTTGTTGTAAGGACCAAATGAAATGTATAGTCATTAAAATTAAAAATTCATTAAAAATATTTAGCACAGTACCTAGTATACAATAAATGGCAGTAATCAAAGCAAAGGGAAGTAAAGAAATCTATAAGAAGTGATGTTGGGACCATTAATTATTGGAAGAAAACTGCTTATGGTATATATTTATGTTTTAGACATTGCATTTTGCAGAGCATTAAATGTAAATATTAAAAGCATTAGATGTAAATATTAAAGCATTAAATGTAACTATTAAAACTACAAAATAGCTAGAAGAAAATATGACTGATTATTTTCCTGGTACTGGGATAGGGAGGGCTTTAACAAATAAAAGTAATGAAAGAACACCACAGAGACTAGGCAAAAAGATTAATTTTAACTACAGAAAAAAATTGAGCTGCTCCATGTAAAAGGAAATTCACTGTAAGTAAAAAAAGAAAACAAAAACTGAGAAAAATGCTTTTAGCAAGATTAGTGACAGATGCGGAGTTGATAACTCTATTATATAGTTTTTTTTAAATCAATCAAAAATGTTAATAACTCAGTAGAAAAATTGCAGCGGATCTAAACAAATAATTCACAAATTAAAGAATAGTACAAATTGTCAGCAATAATTGTCAGCAATAATGGAAACTGTTTAATCCATTCTGGACTTTCCAAATGCTATGTGTTTGATCTATTTAAAGCCAAAGAAATCCATAAGGGGAACTATGGAAATGAAAGTATTTTGTACACCTCTATGTCAGGAACTGCTCAAATATGTGAAGCATTGTACAGCTCCCATTTAAGCCCTATGTGTTAAGAATACTTTAAATTTTTAAATAAGATATTAGAACTCATATTTGGTAAATTGCAGTAGGCTGCTCACACCCTCTCTGCCACCCTATGTTCTCCTCTAACATGGCACATGTAGCTATCACACCTGACAATTTCCATGTCAAAAAAAGATGAGCATGAACTAAGTAGATGACAAAAGGTCCCTGAGGAAAACAAAAAGATCTAGTTCTGAGTCGCTCTCTAACCATGAGCTGTGAGCCAGACCATGGATGAGGCACATCACTTCTCCAAATGTAAAATTATTTAAATCAGTGTTTCTCCTAGACAGGCCTGTAATTCCTGCATTCCACTATAGCCCTTCAGATTCAGAAGGCAGGACCTGGAAATTGGCATTTTTAACAGGCACTCCAATTAATGCACAGGTATGTTAAAGTTTGAAAGCCAGTGTCACCACCAAGTCCCTTCTAATGCCAAAAACCAAGTATTTTGAAGGAAAAATATACGTGCTGAAGAGCAGCTCCACTCTGTACATCTGAGAGTGACCACCCACCCCAGCTTTCAAATTTGACTTCTCAGATCCTTGTTATATTTGAGTTGATATCTCTTTAGGTTTGTTCTTTCTATCCTGTGCAGCAATTATACTCATCAAAGCTGCCGGTCTTGAAAAGTGCTTTCAGAAGGCACATAAATTCAACCTCAAGTCCTTATGATCCAGACATTTAATCACACCATAAAGTTAATGGAATCCAATTTGAATGTAGACACCTCAACAGCTACATTGCATTGAATTCACAGCATTCATAAAATGTTGGTCTGAAAATGAATCACCAGCCTAATGGAAAGTTTAGAGGGGAATGCTGCCCTCTCATTGGTCACTGTCAGGATCTTCAGTTACCAGGAAAACGACCAGAGCTGTCTACACAACACCGTAGCACAGTCAACCAGCCATGCCACTGGGAACTTTTCAACACTTAAAGACATAAAAGTTACATAGAAACTTTCAGATGCTCTTTAGGTTGTTTGGAAAGCCCATGGTTTATAATCGTAATGATGTCCCAGGGTCAGATGTCCCCTGTCAATTTAGGACTTCTCATCATTATCAGCCCAGAAATGGGTTGCTTTTTGGGTCTCCAGACCTTTGCCTGATCACCATAAAGTGTGTTTCTCAAGTGGCACATGGTCTCTGAGGTAAAAGGAAATAGATACTGTCTTTCCAAGATCATAACAATCCATTACTTAAACAACAGAAAATAAAAATGCCACTGGCCCTCCAAGCATCCAAATGTGGTCTCAGTGTTTGGCATCCACTAGCTGAAGACATCTGTACGATTGATCTGAGCTTGCCAACCACACATTTAACCATAGTGGCAACTCAACTTTGAATTGAAGTTAGGTGGGGTTTGTAGTTACTACGGAGCTATCCCTGCAAGCTCCTGTTATTGGGAATGCATTTTCACATTAGTGTTTCCACCTTGGATAGTGTGGCTTTGTCCAAAAGAACCTCAGGATCCGCAGAACTGCTTACGTCAACCTTCTCAACTATGTTTTCTTTTCTTCAAGTTTTCATAGTCATGGCTAAGCTAGTGGAAGGAGGACCAAATCCTTTCTTAATTTTTTAAAAGACCGCTGCCTGAATCCACCCATTCTTAAAAAGTTATTTATCTGAAGTAAGAACCTTGCACATAAGGAAAGGAGGCAGGGGTCTCAAAATGTGCTGTATACTTTCTGAGTCTGATATGCTGAACTGCAAATTTAATCCACTGAAGTGGTTTCATGCAAACACTCCTCTCAAATTTCTTTTTTACAAAATCTTGATGCATAATGTATTGAGTCTGAAAATGGATTAAGCTACATTTGGAGATGGTTTGAGTTTTTTGTGTGTTTTTTTGTTTTTTTTTAAGCAAGCAAAAATGAGCAGAGTTTTTTTGTTGTTGCCTTTTTTAACCCTTCTTACTCAAACAATCACACATGGATTCTGCCTTTTCAAAGCTGCCTTCCACATAATGTTTCATGTCTTTTTTTTTTCCTGTCAAAAAGCTTGAAATGTTAAAAGTTGTAATTAAAAATGTGAAGAGTGAATTAGATTCGTTTCCCTCAGATTTTACAACTAAAGCAAGTAAATAGAATGGTAAAACTCCCGGAAGATAATTCAGTAATCAAATAAGCATGAGTGGAATCTTACTGAATAAAATGTTTCCTAATACCCCACAATTTAATCACCCTAAAGACTGTGGCCATAGATAGAATACCAGTCTGTGTGTTTGACGCAACAGGTATGGCAAATGGTCACACATTCCTACTGGTGACAGAAAGGTGAAAAAGGAGATGGCCAGGGAAAGTTGTCAAAGGCTCCAGAAGAATCTCAAGAGACTTGACTACAATCTCACACTTACATTTCAATGGGTCAATACATTTGTAATGCTCTGTTTCATCATTTGCTTATTTTTACATGTCATTTGAATACTATGTAAATTATATTGGCAAGAGAATTGCAGCTAGAATGAGATTTGGGCTCAAGTTTTAAGTCTGACCCTACATAGTTATGTAATCTTAAACTCACTTGCTCTCACTGGTTTCAGTTTCATCATCTCCAAGTAAGGAGAACCCTTCTCCTAGTTACCCATCTGCATCTGGGGCCATTGGGGGAACAAATGAGATGGGTGGGAAAGTACTTTGTAAAGTCTCAAGCTTCGTGGACCCTAATGAATTCTCTATGTTGGGTAAACTACTGCTTTCTCCTGAGAAAATGGTGGCATCCTTGGCTCTTCTCCCACATCGTTCTTCATCCAGGTCACCCCAAAGCCATGAACAAGCTATTCTAAAGGGAGACTTCCAGCTGCTACACCTCTGATCACTTCCAGTGGACTCCATGTATGCTGCCCCAACATGAGATTTTAAGCTGACACAGCCCTCCCCGTGACATTTAAAACCATGGCTTCAGATAAATACGGAGAAACAACACCCCCAGCCCAACATTTCTCATGGCCTCCGTGCTGAACTCTCACTTGACTCACCTTGTTTCTGAGCTTGTGATGAACCCTTTTGCTGTTGTTTGTCTCGCCTCTCCCACTCCTTAGACACTTCCATTTACCTGGTTTGGGCCTTTTGATTCTCTTCTTCATCATGATTCAAATGAGTCACTTAACCACACCCATTACCCACTCCACCTAGGTCCCGGGACCTTTCACCCCAGCCCTATGAATGGGACACAAAGAGAAGGCTTTATATGCAGGTGTAGGAGCTGAGATGTGCCTCCCCAAAAAGGCAGCGTAAGAATTTATGCCAGCACTGAGGACATTTTCTCTTTCAGAGCTATAGACTTAAAACAATTGGACAATTTCAAATTCTATGGAACAGGTACCTTGGGTGAAGGTGACAAGGGGGAGGGGTAGTTCCACCTCCCCCACTCACCTCACCTTCCTACCTTAAATGTAAGCACATACCAACATGTGCCAAAACACAGAGGAACCACATTCTGTTTGTGCGTCCCCATATAGACCTTGATTCGTGGATGTATTGAATGGGGAATGAAGACTAAATCAAAGTCAAATCCATTCCCCATGACATCACAATAATATAGACTTTATTAAACTTTTATTTTAAATTTTTACAATGTAGTGAGAGCAAGACCATGCCTGCCTTCTTCATTGGGGTATTTCTAGAACCCAGCACACAGAAGGCGTTTAAAAAAGATTTGTTGCCTGCATAAAAACATAAGAAGAAAAAACAAAGTAATATTTGAAAGATGTCTTATTATCTGATGCTGATAGAGAGTAAAGTTAATGATTTAGAGAACAAGTATCTAGCAGTACAGCTCACTAATACCTTTTAAAACGTGTTGATGCTCATAAATCCAAAATAAACGACCTGTAAAATCACTTAAGAAGAAATAATATGCATTTAATCAGGCTTCCGGAGGAAAGTCTGAGGAAAAAGCTGAGAATTTCAAGAGAATTATTAAATCCCTTCAAATTCAATTGCTGGCCGATCACAGACACGCCACATGTCCCTCTGACCACAGGGCTGTCACTTTAGGCAGTCTCGCTCAGCCCTTCGTTGTGAAACTCCTAAATTACAGCCACCTCCTGGAGCCAGAGGGAAAGGCTTTGGATCAACTGAACAGGGTAGGTCCTCTTACATGTCTACCCAGCATGCTTTTCCACATTCCACAGACGCACCTTAAATAAAGGGGGAGAAATTGAACACATCCCCCGCATCCTAAAGCCAGCATCTTCAAAGTCATACACAGGGCTTTAGCTTCAAGTCAAAAGGGCGCTTCCTCTAGCAAATAAAATTCAAAACACTGTGAAATGCCAGTCTGTGCCTCTGCTTTATAATCCTGTTGAAGTTTTTGGAATTTAACAGTGTTCTGGTACCTTCCGTTCCATCCTGGATTTTACCTTTTAGTCTGCTAATGAGAGTTACTTTACCTTTCCCGGAGTTTGATTAAGGTCCTCAGGGTGGTAGTAAAATGGATCCATCTTTTTGTTACAAACTCAATTAGCAGAAGTTGGAATTGCTCTCTTCCACAAAGTTAAATAAATTGTTAATGAGAAATTTACCTTCACTTGATTCGCTAGTTGCCTTATTAGCTTGAAGTCAACACTATTAAAGGAGAAGATGTTTATTAAAGCTTAAGGTGTTTGCTGGATTGAATGTTAAAAAGAAGAAGGCAGGGTAGTGCCGCTGACTGCTTGCTTCCAAAACCCAGAGGGTCTTCCATGATCCGTCCCAAATGAGCAATTCAGAGCCCTCATTTGGGGTCCCCTCATCAAGGAAATAGCAATTTATGTCGTACGTAAAAGTGCCCCCATTCCTGGCCTGAAGCAAGGTCACTCAGTTGCAGGTGAGGCTGAACACCTTTTCTCCTCTAGTAAGGAAAGAACTAAGTCATGTTGGAGGAGGTCATCGAGAGGAAATGACTGCTAGTTGACCCTTGAACTGGACCTGGACAACTGGAGGCTCCTTATCCCCTCCCCTGACCTTGGAATATACGTTCCGCTCATTGTTCCTATAGTGGGAGCCATTTTCAAGAACGCAGCCTTGAGAGAGCAATGTGTTACTGAGACCAGCTGGAGAGTGTATGCAGCTGCACCCTGTTAAGGCCTCTATATAAACTTATAAGATTCTGGCAGATGGGTGCAGAGATCTACTCATCTTGTGGATCCCCAACACAAGCCTCCTTAGTAATTTCCTTTCGCTTTTTAAAACTGCCACCTACCAATCTAGAGTGATCTGCCTCTTTCTCCGGTCTCTCCTTGCCCTCTATGTGCAGGGGTCAGTTTGCAAAGCAAAGAAACAACCCCACCATAAATGTCAGGAACATAGAAGAAGGAGTCTATTAACTCAAGAAATTTCACATGCAGACCTCAAAATCACCACCGCCCCCAAAACATAATGTCTCCCTGATGTAGCATTCCTAAAATGCCTCATCTTAATAACCAGGACCAGGCAATGTGGTGAGGTCAGTCAAGGTTGTTTTCAGCCCCTTTTCCATTTCCCTCTCAGGAATGCTTCCCTGTACCTCCACCGTTACTGCTGTGGTAGAATCTGCAGGCCCGTTCAGTTTCCATGGCCCTGCAGAAGCTGACACAGTAAATGGTCTCTCTCCCCAGCGTGCTCTACAGCTTAGGTTCCACATGAGACCTAGTGTCAGCCAAGCAGACACTCCCCAGGGGATTCAGATGGTGGAGGTAAACACTGAGGTAGAGTCTGCACTCCACTACTTCTGCTGACCAGCAGTGCGGAGAGCTGTTGGGACTCTTAACAGAAGCTCCAGGGTCCAGACACCTGCATTGTGGCTACTGAGAGGCAAGTCAAGGGGATCTGTCTTATTGGTGCAGGTTGGGATAGATGTGACGAGGGGCACGAGGCAGCAGTTGTAGAGGTAATCTCCTCCTTTACCAGCTTGATCATGACTACGGCAGCAGCTATCTCAGTGGGCCAGTTCTGAGGTATTGTTCTGGGGTGTGATACCTGGAACTTCTGCCGAAAGCCTTCTCCTCCAGGCTTTCTAGGGATTTTTGTAAGCTCCTTATTCCTTGTATGAAATCTATGTCTGCTGAAAATAGCTAGACTTAATTCTGTTATCTACAACTAAACTCCGACAGGCACACTTCCTTCCTACATAAGCAACCAAGTTCCTTAATGTTTCTCCCCCATCTTCTTAGATGAAATGAGTTGATAAACTAACTCACAACAAGTACATAGTTAATAACTAATAAGGTAACTTCTTATGGGTACTTGCCTCAACTCAAGCAAAACGATTCTAATGGTGAATTTCTAACCATGAATGGCTTATAATGTCGATGGGAATTTTTTTTCTTAGTTGGGGAGGCAAAGATTGTTTAAACTGTAAAGAAGTTGTTTTCAGTTGTTAATGATGATGAAGATGATAATGATGGTGGTGATGTTTAAAAGCATGAAGGAGCTGATCCAACTTGGAAAGTTCACTGCCCCACTTCACCCTCTAACCAGGGCTAAAAACAACACGGCCATCACCCAGTTTCTCACCTCTCACTGCAGACCTCTCCTATGGAGCTCTCGGTGAAATCAGAAGGACATTCCAGAGAAGAGAAAACCTGCATCATAACGAGACACATGAGGGTTCCAGACTCTCCCTGGAAGTCGATCACATCCTCTCAGAGAGAAGACAAAGCAGCAGGCTGGGGTAGAGGGCAACTGGATGGAGAGGCGATGGATGACATCCATCTGCACATCCACAGACGTCCCTGGAACAGCTCCACCCTGACACGCGGGGAGAGGTGAGGCTCACTCTGGCCTCCAGGAGGTCACAGTACAAAGAAATAATAGAAATCGTCATTTCTTGATCACTTCTGTGTGACAGACTTTATCTCCGCTAATTTCATTCACTCAACAAACAGCTTGTGGTTGTATTTTAGTTATACACACAGATGTACACGCTAGGTTTCTTAATCCCTTATAGAGGAGGCCAGGTGTGTTACTAGTACTCACACAGAATGTTCTCATAATTGAGGCAAGTGCTTCAAAGGAAAACCATAGCACCCTGTTTGATGGGGGAAGAGGAGTTGGCATAAGTTGGTCTGGGGATTCATGGAGCACTTCCCAGGAGAAAAGCCATTCCACCTGAATCCTGGGGGCTGAGCATGAGTTAGTCAGGTTGAAGGAACAGCTTAAGCAAAGGCCCTGAGGTTGGAAGGAGCTTCAGCCAGTGAGGTATTATCCCCACTTTACAGGTGAAGCAATAGAGACCTAGAGAGATTACGTAATTTACTGAGGTTATGCAGGTTGTAAGGTAGTGTGCACCCAATGATAGCGTCCTTACATGGAATCCAGCCTCCCTGAGAGGTAGAGACAAAGGTACTCGGCAGGTTTTAAAAACAATTATCAGGAGACCCTCTCATGGCCTTCAAGGCCACCCCTCCACCTGAAGGAACTGGGAACAGATTTTCATTTTCTCAGTCCATTGAGTTCGAGACTAAATGAAAAGAAAAATCTGCTATTTCTGAAGCAAAAGTCCTGGGTGCTTTTCGGGAATGAAACCTTCTTCCCTCCTCCCCAGGGCCTTTCATACCATTATGGTGCAGTCCCAAGCTATCAATGATAGTGAAAAAAATGGGGCTCTGTGGTAGAGGAAAGAGGCTATTCAAACCGCTCCTGATTTCTATAAAAGAGAGATCTTTTGATCTGTGAAACAGCCAAAAGGGCAGTTTGATCTCCCTCAAACTCATTTATTTTAGATTCTTGCAAATTTCTTTTCTGTAGGTTTACTTCCTTAGGAAACTCAATATTCAATTGAACAGTGACTTTTATATATTGAAATGCAATATTGAATAGCTGAAGCCTAATAAATGCCATCCCAGCTATATAAGATATTTTAAAAATCATAAAAGGGCCGATTGAGCCCCATCCAGGCAAATATGACAAAGCGAATTCAATGCTTCTTTTGAAAATGAGTCATGGTCAGAAATACTCACTTTGACCAAAAGCATTTCTTTGAATGCCAGAGGTAAATTTGCTCACTTTCATTTTCTGCCTGGGTTTCAAGTCAGCCCTGCAGAACGGAACAAAATCAACTGCAAGAGGCCCTGGCAGCTGTTCCAGATGTAAATGTGAACAGGATAGTGAGGTTGGGTCTATTCACTTCAATGTGTTATTTTCAAATTATGCAGATGATATTCAGATATGGATTGATCAGGCTTTGTATATTTTTTCAGGGAGGAGTAAATCATTGCTATTCTGAGCTGCCTTAACATTCCCCAGGACCACCCTTTCTTTTACTTAGAAAAAGGATGTTTTATTATCATGAATCACTAAATTACTGGCAGAGGGAGAATCCGACATATGTTCCCAGTCGTGGGGGGCTCGGAGGAGGACAGGCGCAACATACTCAATCGATTAGCCAAAGGAACAGCCCTTTGATGTCAGGGAACCTTTCCAAATATCATTTAAGACACAAACAATCTGTGGGAAATCAAAGTTCTCAATCAGAACCTCTGCGCCACTTCTCTGGGTGCAGCCGGGCTGGAGGAGGAACGTTGGTTTTAACTATTTCGAGATGGTTACTCAGCTTGAGACTGTGTCTTTCTCATGGCCTTTTCAAGATTAGACTCTTTAAGAAGACGGACAACTTCATTCTCCACCTTCTTCTTGTCACATGCACTTTTTCCCTCTGGCATATGTGTTTTAGGAAAATGCAGATTAGCACTGTCAAAAGCCATTATTTTGTAGCAGCCCTCCCCTCAGTGTGACCTCCTAAGAAGGTCTGATTGCATAAAGTATTGCAGGAATGCCTGCATTTTGCACACTCCCAGGATCACCTAAAAGGTGGATTCCAATTGGAGAAAAAAGTGGGGTCAGGAGAAAAGGAATAATAACCGTTTGGAAGAAGGTGATGAAGAAAAAGGAGGAGTCAGAGACGCGCGGAAGAACTTGGGTCCCACTCTCAGAGAGAGCAGGCAAGAGGAGGAACTAAACGTGGTGTCGGTTTAGAGAGCATGGTTTCCATGTTGAATACATTTGCTTTTGCATGGTGCTTTGGCTCTCCAAGCAGAAATACCAACTCTTAGGCATGGCCTAAGAACCTGGATTACTTTGGTATTTAGTGGCAGATGTTTCTCCTATAAACAAGAACATGAGAATGTTCCAAAAAGGGATACCTTAGCCCTGGTGTGCTCTGCACTAGTTAAACCACATCTAGGAGGCCATGCCACCTTCAATATGGCCACTATACTTCTATTCACCTGAGCATTGTCAGTTCTTCACGCTGTTTTCTCATATAGACCCTGACTAGTTGGGGTCCTGTCCTACAGACAGGAATGGTCAGATGATAAAATGTCTGGACAGCAGTTAACACCCTACAGATGTTTAGCCCAAGAAAGAATGACTTAGAGAAGATATGAAGATCTATCGTGTGAAGAGGGATTTGATGGGCCCTTTTTGCTCCAGAAGAGAGGACCTGTGGGAATTACCGGGAGTGGGGAGGTAATAGGCACAATTATAGAAAGCCCAAATAATGCCTTGCTAAAGTGAGTTCTCTGTCATGGATGACACTCCAGCAATAGCAGGATGGCTTCCACCTGGAAGGGAGGAGAAGGAACTCCCACATTTCTGAATAATATCCTAACTGGAAGGGACCCTCAGTATCATGAGTCCAACTTTCCATGGACAGGAAACCCTGACAACCACCTTAGGGCTCGCTGCCCTACCAGCAAGTACACGCTTTCCTTATGACGTCAGGATTTCAGAAACATTCATGGGAAGCCAGTTATAAAAGTGGCCTCAGTACCTCAGAGCCCTTTGAGTCGTTTTCCATCTTGAAATTATCAGAAGCAATTCCTACAGAAGGTCTCTCCTACTCCAGCATTCCCAATCTGGATATATATCCAAAGGAAATAAAATCTCCTGATAAAATGCAGATTAGCACTCAAGGAGATATCTGCACTCCCATGTTCATTGCAGCCTTATTCACAATAGCAAAGACATGTAAACAAACTAAGTATCCATCAACAGATGAATGAATAAAGAAAATGTGAGACAGGTAGATAATAGATAGACAATGCACTATTATTCAACCATTTAAAAGGAAGGAAATCCTATCATTTGTGACAACATGGATAAACCTGGAGAGCATTATGCTAATTGAAATAAGCAAGATACAGAAAGACAAATATGATCTCACTTATATGTGGACTCTAAAAAAGTTGAACTCATAGAACCAGAGGGTAGAATGATGGTTGTAGGGGGCTGGGGGTGGGGGGGCGTGGAATGGGGGGGATGTTGGTCAAAGTTTACAAACTTGCAATTATAAGATGAGTAAGTTCTGGGGATCTAATAATGTACAGCACCATGACTATAGTTAACAATGCTACATTGAATACTTGAAATTTGCTAAGAGATAAATCTTAAGTGTTCTCACCGCACACACACACACACAAGGGTAACTGTGAGGTGATGGATGTGTTAATTAACTTGATTGTGGCAATCATTTCACAATGTGTACACATATCAAACCATCCCGTTGTACACCTTAAATACCAGGAGTGCCAAAAAAATGTATACACATGACTTGTATTCATCTTTTGTTATCGGTATATATTGAGTATTACAATTTTAATAGTTTTTTTTTCCTTTTTTAAAATGTGTATACATTTTTTGGGCACGCTCTGTATATACAATTTTGTCAGTTTGAACCTGAACCTCAATAAAGCTGGGGAAAAAATAAAAGAAAGTCTCTCTAAGGAATGGGTAAAAATCCACAGTTTTAAAAAGAATGGCTGATGATTACTGTTCATTAAAGAACTTGAAATAGAGGACACAAAACAACTCAAGGACAAAATTTTGTGCTAAGTGAATATATACAGACATGCTCGTACATGTCTTTAGGGCTGTTAGTGCTCTAATAGGAATTTGGGGAAAGGGACTATTTTTTCTTTCTTAGAAGCAAATGGAGGTTTCATTCCCTTTCCTTAAAGGACATTTTAAAAACAAACAAACAAACGACACACAAAATGCCTGGGTTTCTAGACACTCACAAATAGGATTCTTACACGCCCAGGTTTACATTCAGGCTAACATCAGTTTGGATAACACTGCTGTAACAAGATTGCTTTTGTCACACAGTTAGCTTCTCTTGTCTACTTTTATTCACTTTGCTGTTTTCCAGTTGTAATTTCATCAAGAGATTGAATCAAGCTGTAGACTTCTTGTAGAATAACACCTCCAGACACTCACCCAAGAGCAGGTTGGGCAAAGTTTTCAGGGCCAGGAATAAGAATGTTAGAATTGAAAAAGTAGAACTAAGTGGACATATATAAATGGCCCACCTAATTAGAGTGGGAGAAAAATTACGAAGCAAGGTGCTTAAATACTGGGAGAAAAATGGAGGAGCCTGGCTTCAAGTAAGTAGGACCCACTTTCCTATCAGTATTTTTCCCATCCCGCTGCAATCCTCTACAAGACAGACCATCTGCTGATTGTTCTGGCAAGAGTATATCACCAAGCAGAATGGGTTTATCAGCACAGCTGTTTGTGGTGCTTACTCATTCTAGGATAAAATTAAAGAAAAACCTTCCAATATAGTAGTCAACACTAATCTCTGTGGCTGCAACCCTTGTGTATCCAAAGATCTTCTGGGTAAGTCAAAGAGAAAGCGACACTGAAATTCCACAGCAAAATAATTTTATTAACCACCATTTGTAAATAAAGCAACAGGGTATAGATTGGGGAAAATATTCACTGACAATAAAGCAAATGCTAGCTAGATACGCGTATCTGACCCCTCAAACCTTTCTCCCCAAACTTCCTAGCAGTAAAATGCTATCAAAACAAGCAAATACAAATACATTCCTGTTTCAATTTCTATTCCAATGCAAAATACAGCTCTCAAAATGTCAGTTTCATTTAGTTTGGCCTTTCCAGGAATGTGCATAGTTAAACTTCAATGAACTGTAGTGGTGGGAGGAAGCCATTTAATTGAATTTTCAGGTTAAAGGTTAACTGGGAGGTAGGCAGAAAACTTTTTTTTCTCTTTTGGTTTTTTAGGAATCAATAGAAGATATTGATAGAATGAAGATGATTTTGTCCTAGAGATCCAGAAACCTAGATCCATAGACAATTTCTTGGGAAGTCATATGCATAAGAAACTCTGACAATAAATGAAATAATAATAATACCTCATTGTCAGTAGTGCTTGTGTCCTAGGCTCTTAAAGCTTTCTGATAAAGTCAGCTGGCGTGCACGTCCTGGCTCAGAACTGCAAGGTCTTCTCCCTGCCCATCAGCCCATCTTATCACTAGGATATCACAGGACAAAAGAGAAGAGGAAAACACGTGCATGATGAGAAAAGAGGGCAAAAGGACCTAGTTATGGAAGGAAGCCCTACACTGCGCCTAGTTAAGCCTTATGAAAGAAGGAGATTTTTGCCTCTTAATTATAAATATGGTTTGCAGCAAAAATGGATTTCACTTAATGAATAGTTTTATATGTTTTGTTCATCGAAATTTTGCTATTTGCAAGTGACAATTTTGCTGTATACAAGTGACCATGTCTTCAGGGAGTGTGACATCAGTGCCATCGTTATGATCACCATCATCATAAACAAGAACTTTTTAATATAGTTGGTTTCACAATACACTAGCACATCCATGCTTACCATGGGGAAATGTAAAAGAAAAAGCCAGTTCAAAGGTGACTGGCAGTGGCCTAGAGATCTAAATCATCCAAAAACATCTTGCTAAAAATTCTTCAAGATTCTAAGAAGACAAGCACCATTAATTTAATTCCAAAGAAAGAATACTGTTTTTATAATTAGCACATTGCCCTTTTGTGTATATTGTATAATAATAGTCAAATAGATTTTTATGTGATGTATGAATACTTCACTGTAATTGAGACACTTGTATAAACAGTGGGTAAGAAACATATATGTCACTTAAAACTTGTGGGTTTACATTTTTTCAATTCAATAGGAATTAAATCTTAATCTCATGCTCTTAAGATTTTGCAGTTTGTATCTTGGATTTGGTGACAATATAAGGTCATCTCTGATATCACTGAAGCTGTGGCCTACATAATACAATACTGAACAGAAAGCACTGTCCATATACAGGGATGCACTGAATGATCCAGTTTCCAGGAATACATTTTGGCAAAAAGCTAGGACTGAATCTCTGCCTCCCTGCTTTAGTTACTAATGTGCCATCCAAGAATCCAGAAGAGAGAGTAATTGATAAGTTTACTAACTATGGTAAACAGTCACCATAGGGATCTTCATTGGTACTTTATCAAGGGCTTCAAGGAAAGAGAGATGTTTCTACTCTCCCATCCACAGGACAATAAGGCCCATGGGCGGAGTCCCCCCAGCAGTTAGAGACCACTGCCCACCAACCATGAAATCCAAATAGCCTGCAACGCCTTTTGATTCTCCAGCCCACTAGGAGGGCAGAAAGTGGTCTCCAAAGAGAATATAAAGGCCTTGTCTGCCTACATCTGGGCATGAAGCTCAATCATTCATATTCAGTTCTGAGGCCTTGATTCTACAGGCTGAGGAGCTTTGCATTACTTTGAGATCACAGAGCACCCTCCCAGAACCCAGTTCATTTATCTTCCCACAATTTAGCCCAGGAGACCAACAGGTAGGGTGTGGGCGTGTGTAAAATCAGCGCCATTCCTGGGTGAATTTCAGGCATGTGCTCAATTCAGATATGAACTAGAGCATATTCAGCAAGCCTATTGCATAACATGGGACCTGGGGAAAATAAATCTAAAACATGCTTGCTACTTGGTTCCTGATTAACCATTAAGACAAATTACATGAATGCAAAACACATATGAAGAAGTGAAAGCATAAGGCAAAGCTGTAAAGGAACAAAAAGTACTAATGCCAGTAATAAAAATAACATGGCATTTTGTTTTCCACCGAATTAAGCAAAACTTGATCCATCATTGGTGACTGCCCAAAACGCAATTCAAACTAGTTGCAACCAAAAAGGGACTCTATCAGTTCATAAATTTGGAAATTCAAGGGATCAGGTACCGCTGAATCCAGGTATTCAATGATGTCTTCATCCTGCCTTCACTCTATCACCATCTCTTAGCTCTGGTTGTTCTGCGATGGTTCATTGATCTCTCCAAAAGTTCCCAAAGAATCAGAAGTTCCATGCATCCTTGTATCTGTTACTTGCAAACTTCAAAGGAAAAAGACACCCTCTCTTACCTAAGAGTTTCAGCAGAAGTCCCAGGGTTACTAGCGTGGGTCGAGTGCCTATCCCTAAACTAGTCACTGCACCTAGGAATACATTTATTAGATCTACTCCTGGTCCCAAGATGTGGGCAGCCCCAAATAAACAACACTAATCAAAATGGGAAAGGTACAGTTCCTCAAAGGAAAAGTCGGGAGGTAAAGGCAAACCAAAGGGAAAAGGATATTTTTTAGACAAACAACAGAGAGCTGTATCAGCTACCAATATTCAAATGGTGCTATGAAGAATGAACTTAGATATACCTAAAATTCTCTGGGCCCTCATAGAGTCCTGTCTGGTATTTTTCTTGAACTCAAAGATCCAAGACTATACAAACCAGAAGACACAATGTACATTGTTTATTTATTTCACAAGTATTCATTGAGTGTCATCCCAGTGCTATTTTTAAGGGTATTATGGGAGCACAAAGGAAGAAACCCTAGCCCAGACTTGGGGGACCAGGGAATGTTTCTAGAGGAAGTGAAATCAAAACTGACATTTGAAAAATAGGTAGGAGTTCAGCTAGTCAAATAGAGAAGTTGGATAGTTCAAGCAAAGGAAACAGCACATGCGATGTCTCCAATCAAGAAATAGTACAGCGTTTTAAAGAAACAGAAAGATTCATGTAAAACCAGATTGTTCATATAAGTATCCTAGAGGGCAAAAATTGTGCCTTCTTCTTGCTTTGTGATCAACAAGACCCTTGAATCCTCTGGGACTCCCACACAAAGTTTTTATAAGAATCAAATGAAATAATGTATTTGAAATACTTTGTAAATTTTAAATCCTCTCTACAATTGAAAGGCATGTATACAGAATTGAAAGAAGCACACCGATTCCTAAAATCCTGAGTAATTAAGGAAAGATGACCAGCTTGATATACACGGGCTTCTCAAGAAAAACGTGCTGTAGTTTTCTGATTCTGTTTGGCCACTCAGGCATCCTTTTACTCACTGGGGAGGTTAAAGCGATGTCTGTAGAAAACAAAGACAAGAATCATGTACTCTCTGTATCAGCAGCCAGAAATTCAACGAGAGGGAGTAGGCATCACGAAAAAGTGTGCTCTCTAGGAAAACAATGGAAATGTTCAAAGAATGTGGGTACAACACAGTGTTGTAAAAGCATACTTGGCAGATAGATGGATCTGGAATTTTGAGAAGAAGAAAAAGTTTGCTTACTAATGTTTTAAGAGTATGCTCAACAAGAAAGTATGCTTGGAAGATACCTGAAAGGAGAAAAAAAACAACATGCAGAGCAGGAAATGAGTCTGGAAGATTACAAATCACGCATCTATGAGAAGAAGTAGAGGAAATAGTTTGAGAGATTCATACTCTTAAAACGTCAACATAGGTATGTTTAAATTGTAACCCAGGCCAGAGAGTCATGAATAATCAGTTTGTCTTGGAGAATTCTGGAATTATAAACAAAAGGATACAAAGTATTGTCCAAGGTAAATATTGACATGACTGAAGAGGAACTAGAAAAACTTTTAATGAAGCCAAAAATACTGCATCTGGGAAAGATGTTTCACATTCTTATAATAAACACTCGGGTATAAGAAGTTTAAGGGCGATGGGTAAAAATTATTGTCCCAGGTTGAAAAATTGTGTTAGAACAAAGGCTTTCTCAAATTTAAAACAGTCATACTATAAAAACATAAATATTAATTTTTAAAACCATGTTATTTCTTAAAGACAATGATCTCTGCCAAACATCAATTTGCCTTCCAATATGCGAGAATTAGGGCTCATATCCTGAAACAGCCATCCAGTTTACACTGTGGCAAATGTACAGTGGTTTCTTCCTCAGCTCCCAGCTGCCCAGGAGTGAAGTGGCCTGGAAAGTCCCTTTACGCCAGCAGGGCCTCCCCTAGGACTAAACCCTCCCAGCCCTGCGATGACAAATCTCCTTGTCTGTTGAGACACACAACCCCATCAAGGAAAGCAAGGGTAGGACTTCACGAATTCCTTCAGATCCATACCTTGCTTCTTCCAGAGGATGTTCAGGTGGGGTAACCTGAAACTTAGAATAAACAGAAGCCCATTATTGCCGCATAGTGGGAGCAGTGAAGGCTCTTGTCAGCAGAACAGTACCATGGCAACCGGTTCTTCAAAGCGGTTTTTAAAAATACAAATCGAATTTCATCTGGAAACATCCCAATTACCCAATTAGACTAAGCTGCAAAGTCTTTTTAGAATAATCTCAGATCATAAGTGAGTGAATAGCTCAAACCCAAACCATCGCTTTCTGATACATAGAAAATGCAAGTCTGTTGGTACTGTATTTTGGTAGGAAGACAGTTCTTTTTCAACAAGAGCAATGAAACCAGTCTGTATTTCCACAGGATTCTCAGCGCTGTAGTAACATATGACTCTAGCCCATTGGGAGCTATGAGATTCTGGTTTTATTTTTCCCACTTAACAGATGGGAAAACTAAGGAGCTATAAGTAGACTCATCTCTGGGGACAGAAAGAGGCCAGGTGGAGCGAAGACGGGTTTCTTTTGCTCTGAGTGTGTGTGTGTATTGTGTGTGTGTTTGTGTATTTGTGTGTGTGTGTGTGTGTGTGTGTGTATCCAAGGAGTTGGTGAAATGAGTCTCCAAGCCCTGTAGATTCCACCTTCGAAGTGTCCCATCCCTCACCTCCCCTCTCCACCCTTTCCCTACTGAGCCAGGTCAGACTTGAAGCATTTATCACCCAGGCCATGCAATCTTCTCTTCATGCTGCTGCTGGGCACATCTACGAAAGCACAGGTCAGATCACAGCCTCCCCAGTGCTCAAAGGATCAAAGCTTCCCTGTAGCCTGTAAAAAAAAAAGAAGTACACTGTGCTTAGGATAGCAGTCAAGGTCTCCTCAATGTCACAGTTTAATAGAATTCATAGAATTGTCCACTACACCCTCACCCACCATCCAGCCATACCATGAACTTTCAACACTCTATTAATTTCCTGAGATGGTCTCTGTCAACCTGAAATTAACTTATCTTTATTTGCTTCCTATTTTTTATCCCTCAAGGCCCAGGCCCAGGGGGACCAGTTTGTGAAGCATTTCTCCAGTCCCTTGTGGGTATATCACTAAGACTAGAGACACACCTGTCATGTGCCAGGCTCTGTGCAACAGCGTTGCCGTACACTGTCTCATTTCATCCTTATGCTGTCCTATGGACTGCATACCTTACTGATCCCATTTCATGGATGATGAAGCAGAACTATAGAGAAGAGAGGCAGTGTAGCTGCCATCACAGAGAGTAGGTGGCAGCCTCAATCTAGAGCACCCACAGTCCCCTGGCTGGGTAAGCTCTCTTTGAGGTAACATTTGCTCTGCGCTCCCACTGTACTTTGAACCTCAAAGGGAACACATCTTTGAAAGGTGAGAGTGGTGATGCGTATAGTGGTAAGCTTCTCATCTGCAAAATGGGGATAATAATTGATTATATACTTTCGTTTCTAATGACCACATGAGCTACTACATTAAAGAAAACACATGAAACGGTGCCTGGTACATAGCAAGTACTTGATGAATGTTAGATATGAACTGATTCGATTTCTGTTTCCTCCAATGAGAATATGAGCTCCTCTGTCCAGCTTATCTTGGTATTCTCAAACCCTGGGATCCTAATGTAGTGCTCTGCACATGTGGGGCACTGGATAAACAGCTGTTCAAATATTAATTTAATTTGTCATGATGAATAGATACAAAGTATCGGTCACTCCTCTTCCCACCAGTTAAAATAAAACCCAGTCTCTACCCGAACCTACTAGGTAAGCGCTCTCTACCCAGGCAAACGAAGCTGTTCCATTTTGTTTCCTTTTTTCTCCCTCTGACTCCATCCACTTCCACCTTGCTTTTCCTCAAACACACCTAACACATTCCTTTCTCAGACGCTTTGCTATAATATCTCCCTTACTCTGCTATATTTTTCTTAGAACTTGACAATTTCTTACATATCTATCTATGCACTTATTGTCTGTCTCCTCCCACCCCCATTAGAATGGGAGCTCCGTGAGGGCAGGGATGGTGTTAAGTTCACTGCTGCATTCTTTGTGCCCAGACAGTGAATGGCACATAATAGACACTCAGTAAATATTTAATGATTGAATGAATATGTGAATGAACAAATGAACCTCTAAACCCCACAACAATGCTGAAAGGTAAGTTTTACATACTTATGTTACAGATGAAAAAAAAAATAAGGCACAGAGATACTAAGTAATTTTTCCACAGGCACACGTTTAGTGAGAGGCAGAGCTTGAAATTTATCCATTCTCTCTGATTCCAAAATTCATTCCAGTGTCTCCTAATCTTAAGGCATTCGACTGCCACCTTCCACATAACATCTGAACTAATGTTTACCTAACATTTTTATTTAAGTCACTTCTATAGTATGTAATTTTATTTTAAAAGAAAGGCAATCATTTCCATAGAATAAATCACACTGAAATAGAGGTATACCCATTAAACTGTAAACTACTCATCAGTGTATTTTGAAGCAGGGATTTGTCTCCTGCATTCGAAAGCACTGATCTGGCCTCATTCTGCAAACCCGTGGGGCTGGTCCTGAATCCAGCCACCCCAGGGATCAGAATCTTCTCCATCCTACAGAATGTCATCTTCTCAGTTCTCCTTGTTCACTCAGCTTCCTGTTCACAAGTCCCTCAGCTCTTGCACAGAACATTCTTCATTGAGAGAAGGCCAGAAAGAGGTTTCTGATGCCTTTAAAACACACACACACACACACACACACACACACACACACACACATTCCGTGTGGAACGTTCATGTGAGCCTATGAATACTACAGCTCCCCAACTGAAAGCAAAAGCAAGATGCAATAGGTGGGGAGAGAGAAATTAATTGAAAACTTGAGGCTGTCAAGCCATACAGAGGAAAATCTCTCCCTCAGTTAAAGATCGGGGACATAATCAAGGAAAGTGGCTTCTATAAAAGCTTGATTGGGTGATCGAAATCTCCAGTCATCCCGAAAATAATTGCCTGGAAGAAAGCACTGAGTGACCTGTCTAGTTGGCAGGGAGCATCCAGCGCCAACAATAGAAGGTGCCCCTCTCACCATCCTCCCCTTCCCTGGGGCCCCAGCGATGATGAACTGAATCTGTTTAAGGAAGTATATTGCCTCATTATTTTCTGCTCTGACATATTTCTCGTGGACGTTAACTCTCAACAACATAGAGGAAGTGTTTGTGTTCTTTGTTTCTGCAGCATTTTCATTTCCAGGTCAGTGTTTTATAAATATTTGCTCTAGACTCCTCTAGGTGAGGCATGAGGAATAACAAAGAAGGTCGTCGGCCCTGCTGTGGGCAAATCCAATGGAAACAGGACTACGCCAAGGGCCTCTTCTGGGTCCCTCACACATCCTCCCGGGTGGGTCCTCCTCTGTCCTCACCTCCGTCTGTCCCATCTACTCCTGGCCACCACAGTGCTATCAACAATGCAAATCTGACCACGTCTCTTTTTCAAGCTCAAACTGTTCAGCAACTCTCTATTCCCTCCTAAGAAAATCTGTTTTCTTTAATGCGATGTACAAGGCCCTTTCTTTCATCATCTAGTTTCTGCCTACCTCTTCGAAGCTCCTCTCCCAAATCTTTCCTGCATCAATAAAAGCTCTTCATGTTCTCTCACATCTCTGGGCCTACTTGTGCTGTTCCCATTGCCTAAAAGGCCCACCTACCTCCTCCCCTCACATCTCTTGTCTGCCTTGGAAATTCCTTTTCATCCTTTAAGACTCTGCTCTGTGAAGCCTTCTCTCACCAACCCCCCTTCCCAAGGCAACTAACTTACAGAAGACAGATGCCCAGAGCCTTAGAGACCCTCTCCCTCAGCAGGTTCCAGCTTCCCATGGTCCAAGGCTAGATTATACTCTACCCACCTCCTAGGGAAGTCTTCCCTGATTGTTTTTGTACTCAGCCCACGCAGATCTCTGGTTTTCCTGTTTTCATGTAGTGAAATCTGTGCCCCACATCTAACATTTTTTTCCCACCACTGATTTAAAGAAATACCAAAAATTCTGTCCAAGTCATCATCCTCCTCCAGAAACCTACCCTGAAAAAATAATCAAAAAGCTGATCAAAAATTTATGTACATAGATGTTCATTGCATCATTTTTTTATAATTACAAAATAATGGGAGCCATAGGTTCTTAAGTATGTAACAGTGGGAGGTCGTTATAGAAAATATATTTATATGGCCATTAAAAATATTTTGAAGAACATATAAGGACATGGAAAAATGCCCATGAAATAATGTTAACTTAAAAAGCTGAATGTAAAATTGTATGTAAAACATGATCTCAGGTTTAAAAAAGAAAATATACATATCTTGATATAGAGGTGAGATAGCAGGATGGTGAGGGGCATGGACTCCAGAGCCAAGATGCCCATGTAGGTTTGATCCTATGCTCTTAGGAATATTATTAAACCATTCATTAACTCACTTTCCTTATTTGTAATATTGGAATAATAATAGTACCTTCAATGTAGGGTTGCCATGGTGATTAAATTAATTAATTAAAAAAAAAAGATTTGTATTAAAAATATAGCTAACATACAATATTATCATAGTTTCAGGTGTGCACCATAGTAATTCAACATTTATATACCTAAAGAAGTGATCACCATGATAAATCCAGCAACCATCTGACACCGTACTATGCCATCCCAATATTATTGACTATATTCTCCATGTTGTACATGACATGCCCATGACTTATTTGTTTTATACCAGGAAACTTGGACCTCTTATTTCCCTTCCTACACCTCCCCCATTTACATTTATCAATTACAGTTGACATTCAATATTATTTTATATTAATTTCAGGTGTACAGCATAGCAGTTAATCATTTATATAAGAAGTGATCCCGACTACTCTAGTAACCCCTGGTACTAGACATAGTTATTACCATATTATTGACTATATTCTCTATGCTCTACTTTACATCCCTTATTTTGTAACTATAATTTGTACTTTTTAATCCTTTCACCTTTTTCACACTGCCCCCTTACCCCCCTCCCATCTATCACCCCAACAAATCTAGTACCCATCTGACACCATATATAGTTATTACAATATTGTTGACTATATTCCTTATGCTATACCCTACATCCCTATGACTACTGTGTAACAACCAATTTGTACTTCTTAATTTCTATCCCCACCCCCAAACCCCATCCCATCCAGCAACCATCAAAATGTTTTCTGTATCAATGAGTTTGTTTCTGTTTTATTTGTTAACTTTGTTCTTAGATTCCACATATAAGAGAAATCACATGGCATCTGTCTTTCTCTGTCTGACTCCACTCAGCACAATACCCTCCAGGTCCATCCATGCCAGTGCAGAAAGCAAGAACCCATTCCCTTCCACGGTCCAGCAATATTCCATTGTATACATGTACCACCTCCTCTTTATCCATTCACCCATCAACAGACACCCAGGCTGCCTCCACATCTTGACCATTGTAAACAACGCCGCAGGTATGTTGGTTCTGTGGCCTTTTGGGAGGGGATCAGGTGCAGGCCCAGGTCAGCTACTGCCTGTGACTGGCTGGGGACTCCCGGTAGGAGCTACAAAGTGATCCACTATTGTTCACTGCCAGTGTTAAACCTGGAGGCATGTGGGAGAGGCCATGCTGTGAATTAAAGATGTCTGCCACCCGTACCAGGCCTGGCTGGGTTAACTCTACAATAAGCCACAACACTGGAGGCCTGATACCACCTGCCAGCTCCCTTAAGGTTCAGCTACCGATAAAGAGTCCTGTGGTATTCAAGTTGGGTGAGGCAGTGTCTCAGGGAGTCACTAGAGTGAGAAGAGTTGTGATACCAGGTTAATGTAGACTCTGGTTCGGTGCCAGTGCTGAGCCTCGAGTGACTCAGCAAAAGTCTCAGAACACACTGAGGACAGTCACTGCCCACCTGGAGCTGGTATGCTCCAATAGTTTTCCAAGAAAATGCAATTTAGAATGGGCTAGCTGATCACAGAGAAAGTGCCTCCAGCTGTGTGAAAGATGGTTAGGGCAGGGTCCCCGCTGAGTCAGCAGGGAGGAGCTGCAGAGCTCACCAGGCCAATCAGATTCAGATTTGGCCTGTGGGGGCGGGCTCAACATAGGAAAGATGGCGCCCACCTGCCAGCTGCACTAGAGAACAACCCCTCACCAGGAAAATGCCAAACGTCCTCCAGTCCTCCTCCTGAAGGCACGCACCTCAGTCTGGCTCCCTTATGTCTCTGAGGCCCCTCAAGTCACTGTTTCTCCGCTGGAGCCCAAGGTGAGTGCCTGCGAGCAAGTTATTCTGTGAGTGGACCGTTTAAGAGGACGTCTGGGTTTCCTGCAGCCTTCTGTCCCACCTGAACAGTCAGAATCCCCACTGTTTTTCACAGCCAGATGTTATGGGAGTTCCTCTTCCTAGCACCCATACTCCGGGCTGGGGAGCCAGGTGTGGGGGCTGGGGCTTGTCACTCCTCTGGGGGAACCTCTGCAGCCAAGATATCCCTCCTGATTCTCAACTCTCACAGGGAGATTTGGGGCCTGTTCCGCGTCTCCACACCTCCTACCAGTCTTGTTGTGGCTTCTTTATATTTTTAGTTATAGGACTTCTGTTTGGCTACACTTCAGATGGTTCTCTTGGTTGACTGTTCTGTAATTTAATTACAATTTTAATGTGTTCATGGAAGGACGCAGGCATAATGTTTATCTACTCTGCCATCTTGGATCTCTATCAACTAAATTAGTTAGTATTTGTAAAGTGTGTGGATTTATACCTGGCACATCATAAGAGCTATCTAACTGTCAGTCATCTTTGTTATTATATATTGAAAAACTACTGCCCTTTCTGGGTGATGAAACTATAAGTTATTTTTATTCTTGTTTTATACTTCTCTATCCTTTTTTCTAAATTGCCTATAATGAGCACATATCATTTTTTCAGTTTGAAAAACACGAGATGGTTTTAAAGAAGTAAAACTCCATTCAAAATCTGTGTTATTCTTGACTCCTAGGGTCCAGGTATTTATTTATTTATTTATTTATTTATTCCTTTCTTTTCTCTTTTTTTTTTTTTTTGAGATAGAGATAGAATCACCCATTAACCAGTCCACATTGCCTAAGCCTCTGTTCCCAAGGAGAACATAGTCCCTTGGGCTCTTGGAAGAAAGCTTGGTTATAAAATCTAGCTGTCAAAAATATGAACATGGTGCGTCAAAGAGAAAATGATACTATGTCACCTTGGGCAAGTCACAAACTTCTCTTACGGCTCAGGTTCCTCATCTGCAAAATGGAGAAAAAGTAATTCCTACTTCATAAAATAGCTGAAGAGACACCTATAATTGAATAGGGTCCGGCACATAGTAGGGACTCAGAAAATCTTTGACATCATAGTCGTGATCAAAACTCAGAATGGAGTTGGCCAGTTGACACAAGTGTAATGGAAGGAATGGCTCTGGGGCCAGACTAAGTTGTGTTTGAATCTAGGCTCCAGTCCCTACTTGCACTGTGGCACACAAGGTCAAGGAAGGTCCTCCTACCCTGCACCCCCAATTACTCTCTATCTTAACACCCTATTTATTGTTTTAGGAGGGCTTACCACCATTTATTTTTCATTGATTTATTTCTTTGTTTAGTTATATTTTATCTGTTCTCCAAATTAGATTTCCCATGAAGTATATTACCTTCAGTGTGTTATCCAGTGTCTTAACACAATGCCAGAACAAACTTGTGCTCGTTAAATAATTTTTTTGTAAAAGAATGAATGGTCAAATAAACAAATGAACTTGGGCAAGTTACTTCAGTTACCTTGTCTATTAAGAAAACTAAATACTACAAGGCAAATATGGTGCCTGACACATAATGGGTGCTCTTTCAATACTAATTTCTTCTTTCTGAATATTCATCAGATTAACTTTAATCGTACCCACACACTTTGCTAAAGTTACTTTGGATAAATGCTGTTCATGATGCCTCAAACCATCATCCTTGTTCTAGCAATTTCTTAATAAAGGGAATTTTTTTCCACAGAACAGAGCAAAAAAAGCTTTGAAACTAGAATTTTTAAAGTTCACACTCCATGCATGCCAGACGCAAAAATCACTTTGAGGCACTAATTGGTGACGTAAAAAAAAAAAAAAACACACACACAAAACATTGTTTTTTAATGCAAAAATTCAACAGAGGGATTTGGCAGCAAGGAGAAGACATTCTTTTCAATCTAAAAATGCTTGTCATCTCAATTTTTACTGCCTTAATTCGTTTCTTAAGCAGAGGGTAAAAAAAATTTGATGATTAAGATGTCTAATGGAAATTTTTCAGAGCAGAGTGAGGAGGTGACTAGAGACCATATGTTGCCCAAGAATGGAGCCTTCAGCAAATGTTGGAGAAGAACAAATGTGCTGATTTGCATGCTATTGGCGATTATGTCCTAATGAAAGAATACACCCCATTAGTACTAATGGGCATTATATACACATACGATTAAAACAACATATAACCTTTCCTGAGACCACAAGCAAAGGAGAAGCGCTAATACATTGCCAGGGAGAAATGGAGAAGCAAAATAAACTGCTGGATAAGAATAGTTCCCACATGTCCACATTAGAAAAGACCAAATTCCTAATATTAGCACAGCAATGACTCGCCTAACATCCCATGTGAAATCATATCCCTCCATCAGAAATGCAGAATGCATTGTGGCTGTCGCAATTGACACACCTACAAAATAAGTCATAACAGGCCTTGTTATTTATCTTGATTCATGGAGTTCAACCCAAACAAGAAAACTTAATTAAATCATGCAATAAATATATGTTCCGCATTCACTAGAGCATTCAGCCAACAATGTTGGCACAGAATACCAAGCAAAGTTCAATACAATTCACCCAAGAGGAGTTGAGCAAAGTTTTCAGTATCAGGAATAAAACTGTGGTCATGTGCTTCTATCAGCCAGTGGTTCATGTGCTTCCATCAGCCAGTGGTATAAACTCAAGTAATCCTGGCCTATAAATTCCACCCAAGCCAGTGCTTGAGGTCCTTGGCAGTCAGAAGTCCAGAAGTCAAGCCCAAAGCGGATCAGGTCAAAGGTGAAAGGGAGGCTACCCTTAGTTACTTCTCAGGCGAGGAGGACAAATTCAGTGACGCAAGTCAAAATGAAGTAACAGTCAACATCCAAGGAGGCTTCTCAGGATTTCTATGGATGTTTCCATGCGTCTAGATTAGGGGAATATGTCATTAGTGTGAAATGACAGCAGGTGTCCCAGGGCTATGGCTATCCTCCGTCCTGGAAAAATGCACTTCCTGCTCCAACACTGCTCCCAAAGTCCTGGGCCTAGATGATGTGGCAATAAGCATTTAAAACATTGTCTCCTAGGGCAAAACGTGCTTGAGGACTGAGGCCATATTGTAGGGTTGGGGTTTTGGTTTTTTTGGTTTTTAGTTTTTGGGTTTTTTCAGTTTCCCATAATGCCGACCACTGTGCTTTATATACATTGGACACTCAATATACAAGGACTAGTGAGGTTATGAGGGCAACTTTACATCCAAAACCTACCCTTTCCTTTCATCAGTCACTGTTCCTCTCCTGAAAGTTCCCAGGGCCTTCAAAATGTCACTTAGAATCTCCATCAAATCTTAAGACCCAGACAGACAGACCCAAGTTGAAATTTCATTCCAGGACTTACTAGTAGTAAACACTTTTATCATGCCAAAATTTATCAGGCACTATTCTAAATATTTGTTTATACTAACTCCTTTTATCCTCACAATAACCCAGAGGTAGATACTATTATTATTTCCAGAAATAAATGAAGAAACTAAGGCACAAAGACAAATGTTAAGTATCTTGAACCAAAGTTATAAAATTAGCACTCTGGAGCGTGGGGTTCAAACCCCAGGTGTAACACTTACTAGCTATGTGGCCTTGGACAAGTTAGTTAACCTTGCTAAGCCCTATTCCTTCATTCAACAAATATGTATTGAGTGCACACTTTGTGTCAGAAATTGTTCTCAGCAGAGAGGATAAAATGGTTGATAAGACAAAGATGCCCTTCTCCATCGGTTGGAGAGTGATCAAAAACAGAGACAACATATAATAAATAGTGCTATTTAACATGAGAACAATGAAGAAAATAAAACAAGGTGATGTGATAGAGTAAAGTGAGAAAACCCTTAGTTTAGGTGGCCAAGGAAATTCTCTCTGAAGCAAATAAGCTGAAACCCAAATGCTAAGCTAAACCCAAGATTCCCCAATAAAAAGATGCTTGCTAGAGCTGGTTTTGGGGTAGATGCCCTCAGGTGAGGGTTAACATGCCACAGGAATATCTTTACCCACTTCAGAAGTCCACCCACATGCCTCTTGCTTAGATCTCTTCCTCTGTCTTCTAATCTTGCTCATTTCAGGCTCCTGTCCAACCAAACCAACCATTTGCCACTGACTGTGACTCTGAGTATATTCTTTCCATGCATAGTCTTCCCCTGAGCCACTCATCTTTACAGACAAAGTGGTGGCCCCAGTTTACCCTGTGATGCTCTGCCCATTCAGGGCATCTCCCCTGACTGCTGTCTTTCCCTGAGCAGGACTGTAGTGCAGCAGCAGTCCATTCTTGTCTTCCACCCACATATTGAAGAGACCCACCAGTGAACCAAGCTCTGCTCTTTCCTCTTCTGACAGCTGGTCACAAGGAACCCTTCACACGGCCATAGGGGTGTGCTGAGGGAGAGGGATTGGAGCAAAAGTGAGGACGGCACAGGGATTTGGCCACTTCTTGTGGCAGCCTACCTGTGCTTCCTGATCCTGCTTATGCCCGATGCCAGGTGATTAACGCTAACAATGACAGTAATGATGGTAAGAAGGATGATGATGATGATGATGATGATGATGATGATGATGAATTGCTGATGGGTCACTCAACCTTGGTGGAGAAAACCCAGCTTATGATGGGCAACTCTTAGCCACAAGGCCACTTGATGGTTCAAGGTCAGAAGCTCTGTCCTCCCAAGGGCAAGTAGCATGCCAGGAGCCACTTTCTGAATGCTGTATAGCTCTTTACTGTGGAAGGAATGGCCTTGTTCTAGAACCTGAGGGTCTACATTGTGATCATCCTAATAGGGCTTTCTATAAATTTCACATGGAGTTTTTTAGCACCACACAGACTTATATTATCATAGAATCTGCCAGGTCTTATGGTCCAAATGGCAGGGTTGCTTACACTGCAGTCTGGATTTGCTGCAGAGCCCTTTCCTGTTCTTAGCCCTCTCAGAGCTGGCTGAATTCCATATCACATAGTAAACAGATTGAAGCAGTATTCCCAAGTGTGGAATATGATGCCCTAGGACTTGAAAATGCCTACCAAACATTGTTCTTCTTTCTTCGTGGTTAGGGAAGAGAGATGAAATAATTTCTCCCTTTCTTTGGAGGTGATGTGTTGGCATGACCCAGACAATCTGACTTTCAAAAATTTCACCAATGTAGTGATTTATCTTCATAAAGTTTATCTTCCACCCTCTGGAACACATATATCTTACAAAAAGCCTCCACTTATTTGCAACTTTTGGTTTATTTGATCCAATAAATATGATGTCCTCCATGTAAAGGACCAATGTAATGCTCTCTAGCATGGAGAAATACATAGCTTATACCTGCTCGTTCACACTTCTCACTCATGGGAGACATTACTAATCCATGAAGGTACACTTTTATCCTGAATGTAGACAAGAAACTTAGAATCCCTCCCAACAAAGTGCTCCAGGAAACTACTGCTAATTAATGAGTGCTGATACTCAACATAAAACCTACAGACCACCTCTGAATTAAAAGGTCCTTCTCGCATCCACAGACTATGATTACATGCTCAGAGCCATGTATGGAGAATCACAAGCCAAAGTAACCCCAGGGACTCCAAAGTATAGATGTCCTAGGAGCACATGGCAGCAGCAGGACCATGGGGACACCCAGCTGCTGAGGCAGAAGTTCCAGACTATGTCCCCACTTTCTCCAAGGCTCTTTCATCCTCGCTGCCTTTTGGTAGGCTAGGGCCAGGGATTTCATTCATCAACTTAGATTCTAGCCCCATCTTTCCCTAACCTGGCCCACTAAGGAATTCCTCGGTAGAAGTAGCCCTAGGGCAGGGGTGTCCAAACTTTTTTCAATGTTTTTCACCAAGGGCCATATGCAGTAAAATACACAAACAGCTGGGCCACTCACTCGAGGTGAAGTACATACTGCCTCACCTGGTTTATTTAAGTAAACTAAATATATTTTTGGAATTTGCTGCAGGCCAATTAAAAATGGATTGTGGGCCGCAGTTAGCCCATGGGCCCGCAGTTTGGACACCCCTGCCCTAAGGCATGTCAAACAATCACATAGGGTGAGGCTCTCACAGAGAAAGCCAATTTTAGTATGCATTATCACATTAGTGCAAATTAGCTCTGATCTTTCCTTGTCCTTAATAGGCTTTTTGTTTTATAGGAAGGATATCTTTTATTTCCACAAGCAACCTAAAGACCAACCACTCCTGACCTTTCCTAGTTCCACAATTTTATAAACATGACTTTCCTCCCATCCCAACACACACACACTAGTAAGAAATGAACTGATATATTAAGAACAAAAGTAGCAGTCCTCTTGCTTAGTCCATTTAAGCCCTGTCCCTCCCAAAATTCTCCCCTCCTAACCCTTCTCCCCTCATACCACCTCCCTCTCTGTCTTTAAGTAGCTCATTCTACATACATAATGAGCATTTTGTAAAACAAACGCTGTGATTCTTTAAAAAATCTACTGTCCTCCTTAGGGTGATCTTTTAAGGCCCTTCAACTATTTTCAAATTCTTAACTCTGTCTTTGTTCCCTGATTTGTCAGTAATGCTGCCAGATGCAATGTATCATTTAATAAATCCAACCTCTTGTCAAAAATAGTAACTGAATTCCCCACATTGCCAACTCAAAGCTTGATCTCCTGAAGCCCAAATACAAAAATATATTAAGCTCCACTGGATTCAAATTGCATTTGGAGATGTTTTGCTGATAGCTGCCAGTTCCCAGGACCTCAAAGCCTAAAATCAAGCCAGAGTTAATATCTCATTAGGTGAAAAGTATGACAGAACATAGAATGTCAGGGCTAGAGGGACTCAAAGATCATGTAGTCCAACCCTCTTGTTTTACTAATAGGAAAAATTTGCCCAGGAAGGTTAAGTGATTTACTCAGAGTTACCCAGCAACTTAGTGACAAGACAGAAATCAGAAACCTTGCCTTCTGAGCACATAGATATGCATGCACATGCCCATATTTTCTTATTCCAGATAGTAACAAGGCACCATCTTTTGGGGGTGCCTAGGGACCAAATAGAGCCAACTTTCCAACACTAATTCTCCCCTGGCATTACTATAGGCTGTATGTTAATAGCCTACCCAGTAGACATTTGTACTCTATTTTCTCTGATGCTGAAAGAATTAAGAAAATCCAGAGGAAAAAAAATTTAAAAATGTAAGTGCCCAGTGCTGTCAAGGCTATAGGCAGCATAGACCTTATCAGAAGGAGGTATAGGCTGCCAAATTCATGTGGCTTTGGGTACCTACTGAAAGGTCTCTCTGGCCCAAAATACTTCCATTTGCTGTCTGTGTGTCTAAGGGAAAAGTTCTAGGAAGGGCTAGGAGGTAATGGGTACTCAGGAAGGGCCTCACTGACAAGGTGATGACTGAACAGAAACATAAAGGATGTGAGGGAACAAACCAGGTGAATATCTGGAGGAAACATATTCTAAGCAAGGAATGGTGACTGTGAAGGCTATGTGGTGAAACTGAGCAGAATGAGCAGAAGGGAAAAATGTCAGGTAAGAGGTTTGGGTTGGGAAGGGTGGGGAGCAAAACATAGAGGGCCTTCGAAGCCATTGTAAGGACTTTGGATTTTCCCGTGAGTGATGAGCCATCGGGGCACTTGGAAAAGAGGAGTGACATGATTTGACTGACATTTTTAAAAGAACAGCCTATCTAATGAAAGATCACTTCGTACTCACTAGTATGTATAATAGAAAGCATTGACAAGGATTGGAAAAACTGGAACCCTCATGCATTGCTGGTGGGACTATAAAATGGTGCAGTTAATCTGGAAGTTTCGCAAAAAGATAAACATAGAGTTACCATATGACTCAGCAATTCTACTCCTACTTACATACACAAGAAAAATGAAAACATATCCACGCAAAAACTTGTACACAAATGTTCATAGCAGCATTGTTCATGATAGCCAAAAGTAGAAACAATGCAAATGTCTATTAACTGATAAATAGATGAATAAAATGTAATGTATCCATATAATAGAATATTATTTGGTAATAAAAAGAAATACTGACACGTGCTATAACATGGATGAACCTTGAACACATTATGCTAAGTGAAAGAAGCCAATCACAAAGGATCATATGTTGTATGATTTTGTTTATATGAAATGTCCAAAATAGGCAAGTCTGCACAAACAGGAGAGAAGGAGGCAGTGGCAGTCAACTCTTGACTAGGGAGAATAGCTGAGACCTGACTCCCAGGCGGAGGGGCTGGCCTTAGGTACATAGATCACCCACTCACAATAAAAGGAGGACAGCGAAGGTAATAGCACAGATTCAGGTAGATGTGCAAATTGATTGATGCCTGTAGACATCTTTCGATTGCTTCTTTGTGAAACAGGAAGCAATGTCATTAACTGAGTGGAAGAGGAGAGGAGGGGGTACTAGATACTAGAGGGAGAAGAAGTAAAATAATCCTTTGTAAAGGGTGCGAATGACTAAACCAGGTATGTCAGGTTAGGGGCTAGTCATTAAAGTGTTATTGTTCATCATGTGTGTTTCCTCCAGCCACATTTAACTGGATAGGTACAGGCCAAGAGTGGAACTTAATCAAGGTTGAGGTTTTCCAAAAGAGAATAATGAAGAGCGAGAGGGTGAGGTAGTTGGTAGAATGCAAGAAATGATTACAAAGATGGCCCAGGCAGCCTAAGCTGGTGGAGTGAACTGAGGACACCAAGGGTATTGAGGGACAGGAAGGATGGTAGATAACTGGAGTGTAGGTCCCGGGGGGAGAGGAGATTTGGCCTTCAAGAGGGAGGAGCACATTAAACTATTATCAGATGTCCCCTCTGACTGAATTCATGTGCAGGCACTTATTCAATCGAATTAAATTTTAATGAATTAATACCATCAGAAGAGTTACATGGTATATTAGTTTCCCGGGGCCACTGTAACTGGATGATTTAAACAACAGAAATGTATTATCTCAGTTCTGGAAGCTAAAAGTTAGAGGTCAAGGTATTGTCATGGTTGATTTCTTAGGGTTGTAAGGTAACCTCAGGTATCCCTTGACTTGTAGATGGCATACTCTGTGTGTTCAATAGTCTTCCTTCTGTGCCTGTTGGGCTCTGTGTTCAAATCTCCCCTTTATATAAGGACATCAGTCAGACTGGATTAGAGCCCATCCTAATGACTTCATTTTAACCTGATTACCTTGGGAAAGACGCTACCTCAAAATAAGATCACATTCTGAGGTACTGGGGAGTTAGGACTTCAATACATTTGTTTTGGGTGACACAATTCAACCCATAACACAGGGTATCCTAAGTGTTAATATATATGCTGAGAAAATATATACACAGGTAGGTGTACCAGTAAGATATTTTAAATTGAGAATGATCAAACATGAGCCTAAAAAAATCTTCAATTGTTTAATTTTCATTGGAACAGGTACCAAGTCATTTTTACCCTTCACATCTGCTTGGGGAAATGGGAAAATGAGGTGCAAGAATTGGGGGTGGGAGATAGAGTAGCCAGCAAAATTATCTGGATAGTGGTCCAGACAGGGCCCTGGGGAAAAGTCACACAAAGACTTTTAGCCAGGCTTCCCCAGCTAGGGATCCAAAAATATTTCTTCACCAGGGTCTGAAGCTCCCTTTCCTCCCTCAGCATTGTATCTATGAAGCAGGTTGGTCAATACTGTTCTATTGGTCCACAAATGGCCAAGCATCCTCCAGCCTTAGGAAACGTGATGCTAACCACTGGGTCAGGCAAACCATGCAAGTTCTTGACACAAGACACTTCCCTCTACTTACTAAGCACTTGGCAAACCAAATGCATTCTCAGACGTGATAAATAGACCCACAAAGACCTTTCTGAAAATGTGTGAGAAGCAGATGCCCAGTATCTGGGCCCTCAGTTGTGGAAATATTTGCCAGATCTATTTAAATAGGGGTCTAAGTAGAAAAAGGTGGGCAATCCGGTTCACCAGACTTCTAGAACAGCTATTATTAAACTATGACCAATTAGACCCATTGATCGGCTGCCATTTCAAGGGATGAAAACGGATCCTGACTTAATTCGTAGATATAAGGATTACTTACTACTGTGATGAGCAATTAGAGGTCACTAAATTTTAGGCTTCATAAATTCAAGTTAGCACATTATGAGTTTATTGTGGATGCTGATTCATTGCTCTGCTAACAATGCCAGCTCCCACACAACACTTGACAACATTGCAAACTCCATCACAAGCTCATACGCACACAGCTGGAATTCCCACAAGTTTCAGTAAGGATCCTTTGTTGGCAGTATATTATTAATGTTGTCTTGGGTTGGTTGGTTATAGTTTTTAAATTTCTGCTATTCTTGTTTTTTTAATTACAGAACACTGTCGTTTTGTTATATCGTTATTACTTTACTTTGTTTTCAGTTGCTTGGTGAACTCTACTGTGTGTAATGGGCCTATTTGCACCAAGAGTATTTTTGGCCTATAATTATCTAATAACTAGACTTTAGAGTACATGCATATAGTGATTCAAAGTGAATCATCCAGATCATTATTTCTAAAGCAGATTTTATATATACATTATATATTATGTGTATGTATGCATAAATATGTGTGTATGCATATAAAATATGTGATTTTTATAAGCATACATATATAATATATGTATCTATTAAATATCCCCGCTAAGTTTGCTTGTACAATGGCATTTTGTTGTTGATATTTGGGCTCTTTATATAACTTCCAGCATACTATCAAGTTAGTACTGTAATATAATGTTAGGGTTATTTTCATAGGTGTAGAACATTATTTTATAATAAGAAATCATGTGTATATATCTCTAGTCTTCTCTAATATAATAAATAATAGGTTTTATAAATTGTAAGCAATAGATTAGCTACATTTTCTTATTTTGTCCCCAGACTATGGGAGACCATAACTTGCTTTTGTAGGTTTGATTACAGCAGGACCAAAGGATCTGAGACTCAGAAGCCTTGGCACTTGTGTGAGTGACCAAAAGTTATTGGGGTGGGGGTGTATAATAAAGTGAAGCAGTGAAGAACAAAGGCCAGTTCAAATCCCGACCACACACACTAGTGATGTGACCATGAGAAATCTCTTCAAGCTATTTGAGTTTCAACTTCCTCATTTGTAAATTGGAGAAATATATCTACCTCACAAGGCTGTTACCAAATTAAATGAGATGAAGCATGTAAAATGCTTACCACAGGGTTTAGCACTTACTATATGCCAAAACAATGGCAATATTTTTATTGCTGGAGTTATAATCATTACTAATTTATCAGCCAGGATGGGCTGGATTATAGTGCCATAACAAACAATGCAAGCAAAATCTGATTTATTTATTGAATTCACTGCATAGCCACTGCAGGTCTGCTAAGGCTTTGTTCCAACTTGTCTTTGCTCTGGGACCCACGCTGGAACATTACTGGCTATTGTGGCAGAGGAAAAAGAGAGGAAAAATATTGCTGATTCTTACAGCTTTTGCCCAGGAGTTATACATTACGTTGGCCCATATTTCATTGGCTAAAGCAAATCATATGCCCACTCTTAAGTTTAACAAGGTGGAAATGTATAACTGCCCTGCAGATAAGGTACCACAAGGAAAATGGAATACTTGGTGAATAGTAGTACCATCAACCATATTATTACCAACTCAAAGACAAAGTGAGGCAGGTAACTTACCAAATGATTCATCTGAGGTTTATTCAGGGAACCATAAAAAGGATATGATGTTTGGGCCTTGCTTACCTAGGATACGACCTTTAGCCCCCGTTTCTTTAGTTTAAGAGTTGTCCCAGCTTAACTAGTAGGATCAAAAGCCCCTGCCAGTGCAATTCAAGGTATATTTAAGCATAGTCTCTATTTAAATAGATCCTACATTTAATGCAACTATCCAAATTTCCTGTTATACACAGATCCAAGTATGAGAAACTTCATCTACCATTTCACAAATGCTCAGAGCAATGAGTCCAGGCTGTTCTCACTGCTACCGTGTTTCCCCAAAAGTAAGACCTAGCCGGACAATCAACTCTAATACGTTTTTTGGAGCAAAAATTAATATAAGACCTGGTCTTACTTTACTATAAGACTGGGTATAGTATAATATAATATAATATAATATAATATAATATAATATAATATAATATAATATAATACTGGGTCTTAATTTTTGCTCCAAAAGATGTATTAGAGCTGATTGTCTGGCTAGGTCTTATTTTTGGGGAAACAGGGTATGACTTCATTTTCAGCCAGATTCTCCCCATGCCGAAGCTACTCCAACATCTTAACAAATGCAACGAACTCTGCATCCACATTGTTTTTCCATCTCGATTTGTTTCTTCCCTTGCTTCCTGAAGCAGTAATTGTTGCTGAACTATAAATATCCGTAAGCAATAAGTAATTAAATGATGTGGTGGGAGACATACAAAAAGGTAATACAATTTCCTGAGATCTGAATTTACATAAGTAGAATCATGTTCACTCTCAGGGGATTTGTTTCTACAGCCACCATGGACCTGCCAGGAGATAGACTGGGAGCTAGACTCTGGGAGGACTCCCTTCTCAGTCAGTTCACGATGTGAGAGCTAGTGACAAGGAACTCGAGGGAAGGATTTATGGATGGGAAAGCCGGACAACACCAAATTGAGCCAGGGAGCAGGCCCGCATCTAGAGCAAATCAAAAATTTAAGCTCAAATCATTTATCAAACACAAAAATACACCCACGCATGATGACATCTCTCCCAAAGGCCACTCAGATGCAGACCTGCATTTAAAGACTGATAATTCAGGGGTCTTGACATTTCCCAGGTGTGGCTGAATGATGTGAATAAACAGATTAAATTCCCCAAAATGCACAAGCAGTCAGTCTCAGTAAGCATGGAAAACTAAGTGAAGTGTCACCTGGCACCACAGGAGGTCTAGTCTTGACACTGGCTTCAGGAAGCTGCAATAGTGTTGTTGTCCCCCTTTAACACATGATATTGAAGCCCATTGAGATAAAAACATGCAGATAATAAGCGGAGCTCTGGCTTCCTACCTCCGTGTAGGGGCTTTCCCAAACTCTAGCCATTCCTCTGCTACCTTCAGAAACCATGCCATAGCTGTATGCTTCCTGCTGTATTATTTACATGCTCTTTTTAAATATTGAATTACTCTTTTTCAACTGAACTTAACTTTTTCCTAAGCTACAATAGCTGTGAACACATAGCATTGATGTGCTAATTATATTGTCTGATATACCTTAAAATAAATAATTATTATATTGCAATATTTTTAAATGTGTTCATAAACCTCTAAGATCATTTGTGTCCCACCAGTAATGCATACACTGAGCTCAGGGAGGTGAACTCAGCAACCTGCTGCCCCTATATATTGCGGCTCACCAAAGTCTTTGGGACTTTGTCCTTTCCTCCATCCTCCCTTTATCCACAACTCACACCTAAACCAGGGTTGATTTTTCATTCAGGGTGCTTCAGAAAATGATTTAACAACTTTGCTTTCTCTGGTGGACTTCTGTATTTCTTTTTGAATGTTTAGCTCATCTGAACACCACATATATGTTGGGAGATTCCCCACCTTATTAGTCTATCTCACCACAAAACTGATATCAGAAACTCCCTCTACCAGCCTCCCTTGCAGCTAGCACACAGCCATTAGTTCAGACTCTGCTCATCTGATGAGTCTCATAGGAGACTTTGAATTCAAAAATTTAGTTACACAAAGAAGTACCACCAAGAGCTCATCTACAGAAGGCAGCAAATACATCCAGTCCCTCTCCTCAACAACATCCAGTTCCTCTCCTCCTCAAGTTCATAATCTAGTACGTTCCAAAGGTCTCATTTGACAATTGCAATATAGGAGGAGAACTACTCTAGTTAGGGTGTATACAGAACACTTAAAGAAGATGTTTGAAGGGAAAATTGTCCAGGAGCTTCAGTTGGCTTATGAAGGATAGGGTTTCCCAAGAGGATAAGGAGAAGGTAGCTCAATATATGTTACATATTATTATTAGCATTCTTCCCCAATTTGAGTCAGACAGACATGGATTCAATTCACAGCTCCACTGGGAAGGTCAGTTTCTTCATCAATAATCTTGCCGTATTTGGTTCAGTAAAAAATTAATAAGGTGATTTAAGTAAAGCACATTCTAAAATACTTGACATACAGTTAGGTTCTTCATAAATGCTATTTCTCTTCCCATCTCTATTTTTTATTGAAATGTCCTTCTCTCTATTTCCATTACAGAAAAGTTCCTCCCATTATTCAAATTCTACTTGAAACACTGTTTCTTCTGTGAAGCTATTATTTACCCAAAAGACACAATCTTCCCTCTTTTGAAACCCTGCTAAAGTACATCTTGACCTCTATAATGGTTGGCTCACAATTGGTATGTGTTTGCTGAAATGAATTAAATTGCCACTTATTCTGATCCCTTTATCTAGTCTTAATGTCTACTTATTTTCTTTAAAAAAAAAAAAAAAAAAAAAAAATTGCTATCTGCTTTGCCAGCATTAATGACCATGCCAAGGCAAGGCTCTGACTTTTTAAAAAGTTTTGTCTGATGGTCTAGATAGCTAAACTACCATGAGTCTTTGATCCCAAGGTTCTGTATGTACCTCCACTCCTGGCCATTTCCATTCCAAACTTGTCTTCGTCTCTCTACATGATAGATACCTACTGATTCCTTTCTATGTACTGAACAAGGTCATAGACACCTGTCAATGAATAAAATAGACCTTGTTCCTAGTCCTTGCTCTCAAGGAGCTTATACTCCAGTTAGGAGAGATGGTCAGTAAGCAAATAATAACACAGACAATGACAACTATAATGATGCTACAGTGGAACAATACAGAGAGGCTTGTGCTAGGCCCAGTCTGTTCTTGTCTTGCCTCACCTAACCTCTCCTACCTTTTCATCCTCTCCACTCTCAGCCCAATGTCTATATGTCCAAATTCTTATCCATCAAGGCCTTGTTCCAGTACCATCTTCTTCATGAATATCCAACAAGATAGAGAAAGAAGGATGCACCCTGTAAGACACAAATAGATTTTTAAGCACATCTTCTCACCCTCCTTAGGGCAAGGCTTCATATACTTCATCTTAATAGTGCCAAGGGCTCCCTACACAAAGCCAGGAAAGGTAGTACTCAGTATCTCTTTTTTTTTTTTAATTGGATTTGTTGGAGTGACATTGGTTAGTAAAATTATATAGATTTCAAGTGTACATTTCTACAATATATCATCTATATATCATATTGTATGTTCACCCCCCAGAGAGAGTTCTCCTTCCATCACCATGTATTTAATCTTCTTTTCCCTCTTCTACCACCTCCCACTTATCTTCTGCTAACCACTAAACTATTGTGTGTGTCTATGAGTTTTTGTTTCTTTGTTTGTCTTTGTTCCTTTGTTGCCTTCAGCTTTATATCCCACATATGAGTCTATGGTTCTCGACTTTTTCTGTCTGACTTATTTTGCTTAGTATAATAATCTCAAGATCCATCCATATTGGTGCAAATGGCACTATTTCATCTTTTCTTATGGCTGAGTAGTAATTCGTTGTGTATATATACCACATCTTCTTGATCCAATCATTTATCGAAGGGTACTTTGGTTGTTTCCATAAATAATGCTGCAATGAACAGAGGGGTATATATATCTTTACAGATAAATGTTTTTAGATTTTTGGGGTAGATACCCAGGAGAGGGATTGCTGGGTCACATGGTGATTCTATTCTTATTTTTTGAGGAATCTCCATACTGTTTTCCATAGTAGCTGTACCAATTTACATTCCCACCAACAGTGTATGAGGGTTCCTTTTTCTCCACAGACTCTCCAACACTTGTTATTTTTTGTCTTGTTGATGATAGCCATTCTAACCGGTATGAGGTGATACCTCATTGTGGTTTTGATTTGCATTTCCCTAATAGCTAGTGAAGTTGAGCATTTTTTTCATGTATCTGTTGGCCATTTGTATGTCTTCTTGGGAGAAGTGTCAGTTCAGGTTCTCTGCCCATTTTTTAATTGGATTATTTGTTTTTTTGTTTTTGAGTTGTATGATTTCTTTATATTTTTTAAATATTAGCCCCTTATCAGAGGCATTGTTTGCAAATATCTTCTCTCATTAGGTTGACTGTCTTTCTGTTTTGTTGATGGTTTCTTTTGCTGTGCGGAAGATTTTTAGTTTGATATAGTCCCATTCATTTATTTTTGCTTTTACTTCCCTTGCCTTTGAGGTTAAATTCATAAAATCCTCTTTGAACCCAACGTCCAACAGTGTAGTACCTATGCTAGCTTCTATGCAGTTTATTGTTTCAGGTCTTATGTTTAAGTGTTTGATCCATTTTGAGTTAATTTTGGTACATGATGACAGATAGCAGTCTAGTTTCATTCTTTTGCATGTGGCTTTCCAAATTTCCCAGCACCATTTATTGAAGACGCTTTATTTTCTCCATTGTATGTTTTTGACTCCTTTGCCAAAAATTATCCACCCATATATACCGTGTTTCCCCGAAAATAAGACCTAGTGGGGAAAAAAGCCCTAGCATGATTTTTTAGGATGAGATCCCCTGAAGATAAGCCCTAATGTGTCTTTTGGAGCAAACCATAATATAAGATCCAGTCTTATTTTCAGGGAAACACCGTATGTGGGTTTATTTCTGGGTTCTCAATTCTATTCCATTGGTCTGTGTGTCTGTTTTTTCTGCCAATACCATACTGTTTTGATTATTGTCACTTTGTAGTATAAGTTGAAGTCAGGGAGTGTGATACTTCCAGCCTTGTTCTTTTTTCTTAGGATTGCTTTGGCTATTTGGCTCAGTAACACTTCATGAAATGAACAAGGGTATTCTCCCTTGTCCTGATAGACTATACTTAAAGAACCCTCATCCATGCTACTCATAAGACATTCTATTTTTTTTCTGCATCCATTCAGGAATATAGTTGACCCAGTATAACATAGGTTTGAACTGCATGAGTCCATTTCTATGTGGATATTTTTCGAATAAATATTTTTTCTTCCTTATGAGTTTCTTAATAAGATTTTCTTTTTTGTAGCTTACTCTGTTGTAATAATACAAAATATGTGTTAATCAACTGTCTATGTTATCAGTAAGGCTTCTGGTCAACAGTAGCATATTAGTAGTTAAGTTTTGGGGGAGTCAGAAGTTATACATGGATTTTCAACTACACAGGGTTGGTGCCCCAACCCCTACATTGTTCAACTGTCAACTGTCTATCATTACACAAATGATAAACAAATACTCACAATCTAGAGAGGCCAAGAACTTAGAACATGCTACGTTATGATCCCCATGGTAACTAAAGTCATGCACAAAGAACTCTACCAAGTTTGTATCTTAATCCAGAAAAGCCAAGCATGTTTTCGTGGTGTTAATTTTGTTAGTCTGGCCGTAACAAATGGTTACCTGGATTACAAGCTACTGAATAATATCCTGCATTTTTAAACCTACCATTCCCCTGCATAGTTATCATGAATAAACGTACTGTTAGCCAACAGAACATCTGAGGTTGTTTCAGGGAGCCCTGGATGAGGTCAACACTTAGTGCCATCAATAAATAACAAATTACAGTATGTTACTCGGGGGTGTACACACATTTATTCTTCTGTTCGCATAGAACTTACAACTTTTCATTGTATATTTGGTTTTGATCTTAGGTGCCATGCATAAACAAAGCCATGTGCACTGCTGTGAGGGGTGGTGAACGATGAACGCATGCCTCTGTTTATGTGGGGAATGTAAGAGCTGTGGGGTTTCATTACCCTAAGCTAGTAGAAATCAATTTGAAAAACAAACATATTAGTAAAGAACCAAGCACTCTTTTGCTGCCAGAGGATTACAACTTGAAATCATAACATCCTAGAGCTTTAGAGCTGGAAGAAATGGCAGAAGTTAGGGAGGCCAAGCCCTTCATTTTGCAAATTGGAAAACTAAGTCCCAAAATAGCATGAAGCGTGGTCAAGAGCTCAGGTTCTGTGATTAGACAGACTTTGCTCAAATCCCAGGTCCAGAGCTTGTCAATGACGTTGGCCAGTCAGTTGACCTTTCTGGGCCCCAGTATCCTCATCTAAAAAATGGGGGCCATGAAAGAGTTATGAGGATTAAATGGGAGAAAGAATATGAAGTGCTCAGCATAGTACTAGACACAGTAAATCATAATGCTAACATTTATCATTACTGTTACCATGGCCATCGTCATCATCATCATCGCTCTCTGAGGTCACATGGCTTATTAGTAACCTTGATCTTGCCTAAACTAATGCTCCCTCACATCTACCTGGGTTTGTTGTTATGGACAGTAAGAACTAAATATTTTATAAGTCGTGTTCCAATAATCATATGGTCTAAATTATTTTCCACATCAAGTTTTACAGTAATTCAGTGCTCTCCAGTGACCACTGAATCTTCCAATAATTGTATGTTCTACATTGTCACAGTTCTGGAAATGTAGTTCACTTAGCATAAACATATTCTTGTCCGAAATGTGTAGTCACTCAAGAACTATTAATGATTTACCAAGATGTTTTACTTTGAAGAGTACAGAATCTCTTAGGATATTTGACTAGAATTCTTGTACCCCTCCCAAAAGCCCCAAATTAAGAAAACATGATGCTCTTTGTGGCCTGATCCAAATGGATAATCCGTGACTCAGAAAAGATGATTTCAGAGCATGACATGCAAATGCAGAATTCGTGGCTGTTTGTTTAAATTCTGGGCCCTTTTCCTTGACTGCGTTTACTATAATTAGAAGAATGGCCTTTCTCACAAGGGTTACAAACACACCATTGGCAATGTCATATGTGAGATGCCAGAGAAAAGATTAATACGTTTTGCTGAGTGGCTGGAAGCTGTCGGCCCCCAACAGAACTTGCTCTCTTTAAAAAAAAAAAAAAAAAGTGAGATTCCAGAGAAGGAAAACACTGGGAATTTGGCTGATGAATAATACTCAAGAGAAGAAAATGCTCTACTAGATTTTCCATGGGATGGTGGGAGGTAAGAATGGAAGAACTATGTGATGATCTGGTCTAGAATAATATAGTGCTTTTGGTGGCAGATTCAAGTTTTGTGGGGCCCAAAGGCTATATAATTGAGATGAGCCTCTTTAAGTAAAAGAAAACAAAATTATGAATAAAAACTATAGGACCTCTCCCAGGGTCCCTTCTCCCAGAAAGGACCCTGCCAAGTGAGGGTCCCTGAAGTTTCAGCTTCATTAGCTCCATAGTAAATTTTTTCTTTGGTGCTTGATAGTTTGTACCACTTAATCTTCTCAGTTTTCAGAAAAGTCTTTGTGTGTGAACTCCCTGCTGAGACAGAAAAACATAACTCCTGATTTATAGATTTCTAATTTAACATTTCAAAACAGACTGTGTTCATTTTAGTTCTGCACTGTTTGCCTCACCTGGCCCTAGCCTGGGTATATCGTAGGTGCTCAATAAATACTTTTAATGAATTAATAAGATTTCGCGTATGCCAGCTCCCCCATTAGTATATACGCATCTCAAAGACAGATAGAATGTATTACTCATTATTTGCTTCCTTGCCCCCATTCTCTCAAGTGATTGGCATAGTATCTAGTACATGGCAAGGGCTCTATAAATATTTGTTAAATGAATGAAGTATTAATGGCAGGACTTCCAACCTTCATAGCTTCAAATTTCTTCTGCTATCTGTTCAGGCCTCTTGCTACATAAATCTTTCATATCAGTGCATTAAAGTACTTGAGAATTTTCCATTTGAAGAGCTCACCAGAGAATATTCTCCATAAAGAGGAACAGGCCCCTATATTCCCTTATTACTCACTAATTTCATAAGAAGTGCTGTTTGCTGAATTCCTCCTAACCGCTTCCTCCTTGCTTTGCACGCTGCCTGCTCCTATCTGCTTTGCCCTCACAGAGGCTCCTCATTCTGGGGGAGCCACAGGCAGCCATCAGGAGCCAAACCTTCTTCCCAGAGAAACACTTTGCTTCTGAAACAAAATCTCTCTTCTTCTTGCCCCACTGTAGCCAACCTCCTGAACGTCTATGCTGCCCTTTTTGACTAAAGGAATTTCCATTTACTACATTCAGTAAGTACCTTTATAGATCAATGACTCAGCAACTGACTTTTTAACACGCAATCAATATGTGCTGTGTTTCCATCATGGGAGGGTTAAATGTAATTTAAGACAAAGAGATATCTTCACACTCTCATTCCATTTTGCTTTAGTTTTCAAAGCAATTTGTGTTTGTACAGAAACCAAATGTGCGCTCTGTAGGCAGATGGATGCAGGTGTTTTATTCAACAGGTGCCTACCTACTACTTACCTACCTATTTATCTATCTCCATCTTCCCACAGACATAGGACCAAACCTAGAAATAGCTCATGATGTCCAGATGCTTAAAGTCTTGCTAGAAAAATAAGATTTATTTGAGGAACAGTAGAAAGGAGTGAATGACAGATGGCAGCATGTATACAATAGGTTCCTAGAAGGTGACGTTTGAAGGGACATTCAGTATCAACAAGGTGAGATCTGGGACTTGCCTCAAGTCACATGAGTATTTAGTGGCAGAGTTGAAACAAGTTCTCAGATCTTCTAACTTTAAACCTTATGCTTGTTCTAGGTCCTCGGTACTTCACCCAGTGCTTAGTGTGAAGGCAAATGTATACAGTAGTCCATTTAGGCAGGTCACTCAGCAGATGTGAAATAATTTTTCATCATAGAAAAAATACCATGTATTTTTGAACAGTTACCCAAGCAAATATCTGCCCTTCGTCATAAAGTCTTTTTCAACATTTTTTTCCTGAGTCTAATGGAACTTGAGGTAGTATTTTGATTGGCTGAAAGACTCTACTTTGATTCTAAATCAATGCAATTTAAATTTATTTTTTAAACACTGTCTCTCTCCGAGAAGTGTTTGAAGCAGCCTATAGAAGGAAAAATAAAATTAATAAAATAGGAACAAAAAAAGAGATGCAGCTTTGAGAAAACATTTCCTGGTGACAATAGTTGTTTTCTTTGCAGTTTAAACATGACTCTGAGCTTCCTGGAAGCTCAATCAAAAAGGGAAACACAATTAGATGCATGGTTTTCTTTAGCTGAGAAGCAGAATCGTATTTTCTCAGAAGAAAAGAATTTTTCTTAGGTCAAATTCTGAGGTAATTTTCTTATTCAAAGCAATAAATGAAGGAATGTAATAAACAATATTTTTAATAACAATTCTCAGCTAAACCAGGAGCAGAATCCATGCAACCTTTTTGTATCAATTCTAGCAAAGAGACCAAGATGATGTCTTAAATTGTATAAGAAAGAGTCTGTGAGGGACCCAGCCGTCAACTTTATCAAAAGAAAAAAAATGTAGGTAATGTAGAGAAAAGGGCAAATTACATGAGCCTTAAGTTAGCTTCCCTTTATTTTTCTCTCTCCCAGTCTCTTGACAGGTTGTAGATATTACACAATTTTAAGACCTTACTCTCTAGCAAGAACACAGAGTACACTTATCCTGAAGATTGTTAACTGAGAGCAAAGTTAAAACTATGACAACATGTAAGCAGATGTTAAATTTAACATTGCTTCATGCAAGCTATCCAGTGTAGGCAATATCCTTGCCTGAGTGGAAAGCCTTCACCCAGAGGCTAGTTAAACTTCCTGGTCTGGAAGAAAGTATAACAACTCCAAGTTGTCTTACTGAGGGCTTCCTAAGTTTCCTCATCTGTAAAATGGGAATAAGAGTTGCCCAACTCACAAAGTTGCCAGGGGAGAGATTGTGAAAACATGTGAACAGGCTTGGCACATTGTTGATTCCCAATAAAATGTTTGTTGTATACATGAATAAATGACTTTCAATTGATACTATATTTTCCCACTGAATACTGAACATTCACCATTCTAAATATATCACAAAATCAATCTGTAAACGACATTTATATGCTCCCTATTTTTTTACATGGTTGTTACCATATATTCATGTATCTAGAGCAAAAACACTGGCAAACTACAGCCTTGAACCAAATCCAGCCTACTGCTTGTTTTTGTAAATAAAGTTTTATTGGAACATAGCCACACCCATTCATTTACCTATTGCCTACGGCTGCTTTCCTGACATAACAGCAGAGTTGAGTAGTCACAACAGTGCTAATATGGCATACAAAGCCTAAAATATTTACTATCTGGCCCTTCATAGAAAAAGTTTGCTGTCCTCTGAATAGAGCACATGGCCTCTTTGATGCCAAATATCGTTTCAAACACAATACATCCCAAACTAAGATATTTACCTGTGCGTGTACATTCATGAACACACATGTATATACATGGACCCCACAATCCCCACCTTTCTCTTTTTAACTTACTGTCAATTCAGGTCCTTATCATTAATCATCCCATCTTCTGAACCCAGTTAAATTCTACCGTCTTCTTTTCCTTCAAGAACTCTCACAGCCACTCCCACTGTAGCCCAGACTTCAATTAGTCCCCCTACCTCCACTGACATTCTCCTCACGCCATCCTCTATACCACTGCTTGAGCCATTGTCCTAAAAATGCCATTTTTACACAATTGCAGTCTAACTCCAAAGCCTACAGTGGCTCCCACTTGTCCTCTGCACAAACAGTCTACAGTCTGGCTCCACAGTACGTGTGAAACTTCAGGCCCCACCTTTTCACAGTCTACACTGAGAACTCTGGTTTGGCCCATTTCCGTTAGCACCCATCTTGCTAAAGCTCACTCCGCTTCTTCACAACCTCTGTTCTGGATGGAATTGAGTCCCCTCCATCCCCCCAAATTCCTATGTTGAGGTTTAGACACCCCATGCCTCAAAATATGACCTTATTTGGAAAAAAGGATCATGCAGACATAATTAGTTAAGAGGAGGTCATACTGCAGGACTATGGCCTTTATAAGTGTTTTTATAAAAAGGTGAAATTTGGAACGAGAGACACAGGAGGAACACCAGGTGAATATCAAAGCACAGATCAGGGTGACGCATTTACAAACCAAGGAACACCAAAGATAGCCAGCAAACACCAGAAGCTGGGAGAAAGATATGGAATGGATTCTCCCTTACAGCCCTTAGAAGGAACCAAATCTGCCAACACCTTGATCTTGGACTTCTGGCTTCCAGAACGAAGGGACAATAAATTTCTGTGGTTTGAGCCACCCAGTGTGTGGTGCTTTGTTAGCGCAGGCCTAGCAAACTCATATAGCCTCCTACCTGCCCAGGGCTCAGAAGGCTTTCTGGATGGCTCTGAAGGCCCTATGACATGTGGCCATAAAGAGCAGAGATGTGAAGACAGCAGCAAATGGCAAGGGAGCAATTAATGAACCCAGTAAACTTGCCTGGGTCCTCCCTTCCAAAAGGAAGCCCAGCCTGCTTCCTCCCAAGTCTGTGAGGCTTTCCCCAACTTCATCCTGCTTCTACTAGGTCAGAGGGAGAGCCGAAGTGAGGGAAGCCCAGATAAGGAAATGCTCTCCAGGGATCTGCCTTCAGTGAGTTGCTTTTGAATATCTACTCTTCCCCTCCCTCCCATTCCTCACTGAAGACTTAAGCCACAACTTTCGTAAAGAACGAGTTCTGAGCCAAGCAAATCCACTTCAGGAGTCTAGTGCCCGCCCTGCTTCTGTCCTGGAAGTCTGGATATCTATCTGGAGAGTCTGCTGTCCTTGAACGAAGGCCGCCTGCGAGAGGCTGCCAAGAGGGGAGCATTGTCCAGGAACTTCAAGGAGGCTAAATTCGGACCTATCGAATCATTACAGAGACTTTTTACAGGGAATGTGGCCCAGGGGACTTGTGAGAGGCAGAGTAGAACTCTGCAGTGCTGTTTTGCTATGACATGAAAGCCCACGTGACTGGCTAGCTCTCAGTGAGAAAATGAAACCCCCTTCAACTCACTGGACTCCAGGAGGCCAAAGGCCAAACTAACCCTGAGTTACCCAGTCATCACAGACGGTATATGTGTGAATGTATTATCCTCTTCCCCAGAGACATTGGGTAAGTCCAAAAGACTTGGTAAACTTCTTATCTCATATGATGTAGGGGGAACAGTGATCAGATTTTCTTTGTCCCAGAAACAAAAAATAATGCACATGCACTGAAATGAGAATGTAACTAATTAGCAGAGAGAAGTTTGGCCAGCTTCCTGGGTGTGTGATGCTTGCACAGGACCCTGCACATGGTGTAATGCTCTGTTCTTACCATCTTAAAAAAATCTTAATAGTTATTGAACAAGGGGACTTGCATTTTCATTTTCCTCCAAACCTTAAAAATTATGTAACCAGCTGTGGGGGAGCATTGTCAAGGTGTGTGTGTGTGTGTGTGTGTGTGTGTGTGTGTGTACATGTGTGCGTGAACTTGTATGTATGCCCATGCGTGCATATGTACACACCAGTGTGAGTATGTGTGTGTCTGTTCAGCCAGGTGAGGGTTGATGATGAGTGATGAGTAGAGAAGGAATGGCCCAATGTCAAACCTGGGAGTAGACGATAATGAGAAGCACAGTCGAGTCTCATTATTTGCAGTAGTTAATGTTCAATGCAGTTGCCGCAAACACTGAATGAGTAGTGAAAACTGCACCATTGCTCCTAAAGAAAATACGGAGTTAGGTTCCTGTGAGCCCCTGATCACATTTTCATCAACTCATCAATATACAAGCTACTTTTATATGTGTTTCTGTTTAAAGACACCGTACTTAATATATAGTGTCGATTCCTTAACTTCAAACTCACAGCCAACAGCACTATAACTCAAGTCTGAACAAAGCTTGGCTAACACGTATGTTTTCTCCATAAGGCACGTCACGGCCTTTTTGCACTTGGGAACATGAGTGGGTACTTCAGCACTATGCTTTGGAGCCATTTTAAACAGTGAAATCACCCTCCCCCTCCCCCAAAGAAAGCACGAAAATGTGAAAACATGGTACTAAACACACTGAAAAGAGCACCCACTTACAGTATGAGAGAGAAAACAGGAAGGCCAAGTATCACCTTGTTCGACCTGTGAAATGCCTGTCCGGCAACTCAGGTTTTCACCACTCTACACAGGTCCCCAAATGGCTGCAAAAATGCCCTACGTATTGGTTTGAAGTTACACATAAATGTTAGGGAGTGGGTAAATTCCCTAGTAACGGAGTCCACCCATAAGGAGGATTGAATGTTGACTCAACAACAATCCCGTTTCTGTTCCATCACTGCTATGTGACATTCAGCAAGTTATTTATCCTCTGTCTGCTGGTTTCTTCGTCTTCATCTACTAAATTCTATTCAACCTTCAAGACCCACAAACCACCACTTCTTCCATGAGGACTTTCCAATAACCTCAGCTGAAAATGGATTGTTTTTTTTTTTTTTTCTTCCCCTGAGTCACCTCTCTTTCGTGGACATATGCCAGTCGTCTGTCACTGCACCTCAGACGATGGCCATGTTATTGCAGTAGCAGCTTCAGCCTATACACCCTGTGCTGCTCGGTTCTTCCTCTTCACCTGCTTTGACTCCATTGACTGCTGCCTCCTGGCCTTCATGATCTATGAGTGCTGCGTGGCTGGGTGCCAGCCCTGCTTTATGTCACCATCATGATGCAGAAGGCCCTTTGGGGTTTTGTGACTGGGATTTACCTTGATCACGTCTTCAGCACCTTGCTGATGAATTGCTGCTTTCTCCCAAATATTCTTCATCATTTTACTTGTTCTGCCATTATAACGCTGATTTAATTATGCTTTATTGTAATTCATTGTTGATCTTCTATTGTTCCAATAAGTAGATTGTAAAGTCTGTTAGGACAGGGATTATATTGTGTTCACCTTTATATCCACAACACTGCTGAGCCCAGTTTTTCATAATGCAGGTATGAATAGGGATTTATTAACTTGAAATTGGAATAATAAGCCTGGCCTTATCTATCATCATTTCTTTATTGTGGTAAAATGCAAATAGCATAAAATTTACCGTTAGTAATATTTAGTACATTGCTAATGCTGAACAACCATCACAGAATATTTCATGACTCCAAGAAGAGATCTTGTATCCGTTAAGTAGTCATTCCCCATTCTCCCCTTCCCTTAGACCCTGGCAAGCACTAATCTGCTTTCTGTCTCTATGGGTTTGCCTATTTTAGACATTTCATGCAAATGAAATTATATGATATGCACCCGTTGTGCTTGGTTTCTTTCACTTAACATGATATTTTGGGGACTCATCCATGTTGTAGCATATATCAGTACTTCATTTCTTTTTATGGCTGAATAATATTTCATTGTGTGGATAAACCACATTTTGTTTACTTCATTCATCAGTTGAAGGGCATTTGCGTCGTTTGTACCTTTTGGCTTTTATGAACAGTCTGCCATCATATTTTAATAATATGATACACTATAGAAATGTTAATGATAATAAATGTTTTTGTTACACAGATGGACAGCCTACTTATTTATCCCCACCCCCATCCCCACTGAAGTGTAAGGTCCCGAACAAGGCTTTATCTTCTTCCCTGTGGATGCCCCAGGGTCTTAGCTAGTTCTGGCACTGAATACATGCTCAGTAAATCTGTTGACTGATTTCTGCTTTAGAGGATTGACTGATCACAATAGATGTGAAACATAGCAAAAGTCACTCTCATAAAAACATAGAGTATTAGATCTTGAGGCAGAGACCATCTGATCCAAATGTGTTGTTTACATTTTTTGTGCCATCACTTTCTAGCTGTGTGACCTTGGGCAAGTTTCTTAATCTATCTGTTCCTCAGATTCCTTATCTATAAAATAGCGGCAATAACATGACCTACCTCATAAAGCTGTTTTGATTCTTAAAGGGCTTAATACATATACGTATTCAATGCTGATTATTGGGAAGGAAGAATTAAGATCAAAAAGGGTAAACAAATTACCCAAGATTTCACAACTAGTTAGAGGCAGTACTGGAACTAGAACCCGTATCTCTTGGCTTTCCCACCTTCCCTGTCGTCATTTGAAGGTTACTCAGAACCTGATGGGGAACAGAGCTTTCTCCGGTAATGAGAGCCCTGCTTCCACAGTCACATTCTCTGGGGCAAACACCCTTTGTTGGATAGGTGGCTTTGAAGCACTGGCTTTTTTGCTTCTCTCCACAAATCTAACCTCCTATCTACCTCAGAAAGGAGAAAAATTCTGACTCTCCACCACTCAAAGTAACTTCCCCATAAGTATGTTCCTCAAAATATTCACTGTAGCTAGGGTAATTTCTAGGTTGAGGGAAAAAAAGAATCCTTGGCCAAATAATTTGAGAAATAGGCTATCTCTTGGAAAGGGAAACTGAAAATTAACACATAGAGGCTACTAAGAAGTTCTGCATCTAGATACCTGCTCCCCCGGCAGTTCCAGAGCATAAGTATGAATGTTCTTCTCAGCACAATGCCTATCACCATACTTGGAATGCCACCGACCTTAATTGCATCAAAAATATGGGCCGTATTTTGATGCAAACTCTAGGAGAAAGCAAGTGTTGTCTAGTTTTTTTCACCGCTACGACAGTGCCTGGCACACAGTAGAAATTAAATGATAATTTGATGAAGAAATGAACAAATTTTAATGGAAATCGCAACTTAGAATTGGAGGCATCAGCCACTGGGAGAGAAGAAGAGAACACATCAGCTGCTGGGTCTTCAGTCTGGCTGGCCCCAAGCAGAAGATCCCCATGGATTTGGCTCTCCCTCAAGAAGAAGGGTCCCACTTACGAGGTACTGGCCTCTTGCCTTCCAAGATGTCGAGTCCCTATCAGGGTTGACCAAGAATGTAATCCTGGCCACTGCCTCCTGGGTCACTAGACTTTTTCCTCAGTCTACCAGCATTTCTAGGGGTGCCCGTCTTCGTGACTTCCACACAAAAATCAGGTTCCCTTACAGATCTGACATGAGTCGACAGGCTCTAACCTGAGTGCTCGTCAAAGAATGAACTCCCCTTCCCTGGCCCCAGCCAGCCCCTCTGGGCTTATCCGGGCAGCAGCCAAAAGCAAGCCCTTTGGAAAAGGGAAGGCTGCTTCAACTTTTCCTGGCGCAGTGGCCTTCCTTTTCAGAACCTGTAGCTCAGCTTAGTGGAGACACCTGGTGTTTGTTGTTGCAACTTCAAGGACAATACCACAAAGACTTCAGGCAGAAAGTCAGGCTCCTCATAAAAATTGCTTCCTCACAAAGACAACTGAGAAGAGAAAGAGGCAAGTGGTAGCCCATCTCACACCCACCAAACTTTCTTCCCTCTCAATTTTTCTACCGTATGTATAGTTTTTCTCCATATTCTTGCCTTTAACACATGGAGAAAAAACACAATTATAAGGCACCCCAAATTTGTGAGTAGCCAGAAAGGAGAAGAATTGCTTCATTTTGTCCGATGTTAAATCAGACTGCTAACTTTTGTGCAATAACTGTTTGGTAATACTTTATAAGTAGCGGGTGTAGCACAGTTCCAAAACAGAATTTTTTTAAGCCTATACAAGGCCAAAGGAATATTAAAGTTTCACTACGGAAGAAATATGGCCACTGCCAAGAACTGATTAGTCATAAAATCCACAGCATTATCTTCATCCATCATTGCCTTTCTTTTAATGACTGAACTAAAAAGAGAGACATCAAAGTTTTCAAAATAAGGTTATAAAAATGCTGTACGCAGATGAGGCCTCCAAATATTTTGATAGAACCTGGACAAAAAAAATATAGAAAAATCATTGAAACAAATCACAAAACATATGTTGTTATGTTTTGCTCTAAAAACCATGAAGTTTATCCAGAACCCTATTATGGTAACTGCTTAGCTTTTCATGCATTCCTAAATTACCATGTAATCTAAAACCTTGTTTTCAGCTGCCCTATATTGGAAAGCCCCTTAAAATAATCAGGATGATTACAGGCTAGTATTCAGAAAGAAACTTGTTTGCATTATAGTAAATGAAAGTGTTATTTATCAGGCAGGCTCCTTTAAAAACAGAAAAAAAAAAAAAAAAAAAAAGAAAGAAAGAAAAGAAAACTACCTCAGAAACACAATGTAGTCAGGAAATACCTAAACCAAGGATTGCATTTTGGGCTCTCTACATTTTCAAACACATGGATAGTTGGTGTAAAAATATGTTCTTTTCCTGCAGGGACTTGACTGTAATTAGTGTATGCCAAAACTCTCTCACAGAGATTTCATTGTCTTATCTACTTACATCATCTTAATGCGATTTTATTTTACTTTGTCAAAGTCATATTAATGTAAATGTGTTCTTGATAGCAAACAGAGTTCTTTTTTATGCAAAACAGGATTCAGCTGACTCTAATAAAACAGCTTGCAGTCTATTAGACTATAACAGTAATGTGCTTATTTTGTTTCTCAAATCAAGACTGTGTCAAAAAGCTATAGACGGAGATTTGTCTTGTTTCTCACAATAATTGCTAGGGTGGGGTTACATTATGATCTTTAAATGAATAGTATCGCTTAGAACAAACACTTCATATATCTTTTATCTTCCCCTGCATACAGTTCTGAGTTTTCTTTGAAAATGCTGTGCTACTTTTCCACATAAGTCATCAGAATGTTTCCAAAGAATTTTAACTGCCAGATTAATTATATCTTGCAAACAAAGATAGATTGCTTACATTCTTTATTCAGAATTCCTGCCAGTATGGAGCAACTGGCAACAAATTAATTTCTTTTGCAACCATGCAAAATGTTTTGCTGCGAAAAGCTCTGGAAGGTAAATGGATCCTTTAAAAAAAAAAAAAAGAAAATCAGGTTGCTCATTCTGAAAGGCTAATCTATAAGCAAAGAACAGAGGATTAAATGAACTTGACTGCTCTCCCTCCCCCCCTTTTTTAAGCATCTATGTTATAGCTTTCCGTTAATGTATTCAGTTAATTAAGTATTGCTGTGACCTGGTGGCAATTTTTGAAATCCAGGGAATTTTTTTCCCCTTTAAATTCTGCCTCCCCCACGGAGCAGCATATAATCTGTTTCCAGTCAGTCTGTTTATGTCAGCTGTGCCTCTACTACAAGCCTCTAAAATGTTTTAATAAATTTATCAACCAAAAAATATTACAAACATTTCATTTCCTTTGATTCAGACACACATACACACCAAAAAAAAAAAAAAAAAGCCTCTGCCTTCATTGCAAATTCTTGCTGGTATGAATCATTCTAAGTAATATTTGCTTTAACTTTCGTGTGGTTCTACAAACAACCTTTATATGGCTGGACTTCAAAGCTAGGAGAAATAAAGGTTAGAAATGCGATAGGAGTAATCTATTATTAGGCATGAAACATTAAACCACTTTTAGCTATAAGTCTTAAAACCTGAATAATCTAGGTTTTTAATGTAGTGCATATTTATTGTGCTTCCACTCACACAGGCATTTATCACAGAGGAGTGTTTGGAAGAGAAATATTTTCCATTGCACTATGCGCCACAATTTGGTTTAATTTTTCCTAATATTTAATTTAGAAAAACGGTAATATTATAACAGGGTTCTCATGTTTCCTGGCCAAAATGCTTGGTGTTCCTCACAGAGTAAAATTAATCTGTTACCAGCCCGCTGACCTGCAAGTCGGGTTTCAGTAAAGTAGGCACAGAACAGAGTGGGGAGGGCAGAAAAAGGGGGGGAGTTAGGGTGGGTAGGGAGATAGATAAGATCTCTTTCTTTGACTAGGAGGGGAAAAAAAAAAGAAAAGCTTAGAGGAATGTCTCAACCCACCCATGCCATCAAATGGCAGAAAATAAGCTGAACGTGTATTTGAGCCGAGGAGTGTTTGAAAACATTTATTAGCTCCATCCATAACGACATCCACTGCAGGAATGTTAATTGTTAAAATCTGTACTGCAGTTATTTCTTTAAGTGGAGGGGTGGGGGGCTGCTTTGTGTGGAAATTCAGCTCCTTGTTTTTCATTTTCCTCCACATATATTTGCAACTTAAAAAAATAAAACTAATGTTATGAAATAAGTCAGATGTCAGATGGAGAGCTTTCTAGCACAAGGGAAGGCAATACAGTGCTAAGGATATATGCATACGCAGGAACAAAAAAACAACATTGGTAACATTTTGTTCTTGATTAAATTCGTGCTCCTAATACAGTAGATTAAAAATAAGTCCAACTGTTAAACACATCAGTATTCAGCCACTGCTGATGTGCCAGGAAAGCAGCTATCTCTCCAGACCTGACCTGACTCCCTCTGTAGCCTTGAAGAAACAGAGGAAATCTGACCCCCAGGAAACCTGACCCCCAAAGCCCATCAGTGACCCTGCAGTTTGGGGATTCCTCATTTTCATCTGCTGATTAAATCCCCAACCCTTCTAAATATCGTCTCACTCTGTGTCAAAAAGCGGTGTCGCTCAGCAAAGCTGAAAGGGAATATTGGCTTGAAAAGATGAAGAAAGAATTATTAATAGCCAGCCACAATCAATGCACTCTTTGAGGAAAATTAAAGTTGTAGTCTATTGGGCAATTCTTTGTGAAATTTGTGTCCTTTTAGAAGATTGTTTTAAGTCCCACCTTCCACTCCCCAGGAATTTTATGATGGGGGCTAAAGATAGGATGGAATCCCAAAATTCCTGAACTGAAAGACACTCCAGAGAGCATAGCCACCTCTCGTCTTTCATGGATGATGCCCAGTGAGGTGAAGGATGGGGCATGGCCAGTGTGACACCGGGAGCCCTGACCTGGCTGGACCAGAACCCAAGCTTTGGTTTCCCTAACCCTGCCTGTTGTGCGATACCATACCCCCCTTTCAGTTTGTTCAAAAAGAGAGTGAAATTAATCCCATGGCTAAGAAAAATAATATATTTCTTCAGGAAATTACAGTAATGGCCATTTACCTAATCTGTGTGTTATTACACCTGTGTATTTTCTCAGAATCGGTGTATTTTTTTTTAAGCAAATATACCAGCTCTTCAATTCTTACTCCCTCCTCCTTCCATACAAATTCTCCCTTCCCAGTTCTCCTGCTCCCTTTGCACTGTACTTTTTTGTGGTCTTTGGGCAATCTGGTTTAATAGGTTACCTGTGGCTGATGCTCTCACTTCACATAGACAGGGAGCTCTCTGCTGTGATATGCTTTCGGGACACAGAAGTCTATGTGGCTGTGACATTTGTAAATCTAGGAAGTAATAGCTCCCCAAAAGTAATGCAGAGAGTTTCAGATATTTCCAGGAAAAGAGAACAGTTCATTGAAACTATTTGGGGCATGCAGTATTGAAAAAGGAGATGGTTTCTGAGCAACACGTATCTAAACGTGGCTTGCCAAAGACCTGCACACTTTTAATTTGCTCTACAAATTTGGTTAGCCCAATAAAGTGTAAATATCAAATACTGGTCTTGGAGAGCATTAAACATTAACCAACTGAGAGTTTAAAGACTTGGGTAGAACATTAAAATCAGAAGAGAGAGATAGGCCAGGCAACTCTGGGAAATTAGGTTAAAACTCCAAAAGAGAATGTTTGTTGGCTAAGTAAAAATAAAGTAAAAACTATTTTAAGATTGGTTAACCATTTATCTCTGTAGACAGGCCATTTCCCCCTTGAGATTAGATTTGTAAAATCAAGCAAACTTACCAAAGTCAATTTAATTTTCTGATTGTTCTCCAGGACACAATGTATAACTACCCAAATGTACCCTGAAAAGGGGTATTTCAATTGCTGTTCCTAGATCCATGAACGCTTTCATGAAACTGTGCCTTTTACCTGTTTTATGTGTTCCATGTTGCTTAGCCTGGCATTCAAACCCTGTAAAAGTACAACAACGTTTGTTGAACAGCAAAATGGAAATGCCCTCTAAGGAGAGAAGGATGGCTCCCAGGTTTACCCAATTGGACTTGTCAGACGAAGCCCAACAAAAACATGCATGAGTATGTGGTATACTCTCTTCTCAACAGGAGCAGTAAGTGCTTCCTTTGAAATATGTAGTAAGATTCAGGGAAAAGGAAAGAATACCATATTCAAGTACTTGTTCTCTAAGTATCCTTTGCCCCATCAGGCCTCACAAAGTAAATGCCTGTAAGGTAAGAACACTTTCTCTCAGGAGAAAGTTTGGTTCATTATTTCTTCAATATCTACTAAAAGTCTAGGATACAGTAGGTGACAGCTCTCAAGAATCCCACATAAGTAATGGAGAGGTTGAGGGGAAAATTAGTTAAACCACACTGCTAGATCAAGAATTATAATAACTCCTAAGACAATTTAAATATGGCTGGCTGTCTTTGTAAATTTCAAAATACCCACTCACGATGGAACAAAAGAACACTTACGAGCCACATGGGCAGGCAAAGGAGGTTTTGGTGGCCAAAGAAATGCAGGAGGTAATTAAGCAGGCCAGCAAGCTCTGAAATCATCAGGGCTAGGGACCAGAGGCAGGGCCCTAACAGGCTTCTTTGTGGAGTATCGCAGTATCAGCAGTGACTTCTGAGGTTAACTGCAGCTCTCTGCTGTGTCTGGTATAGGAATGAACACATCGGAGGGAATTAATCAATATTTGTTGAATGAAGAAAGGATGAGGTAAGTCATCCATGAACCAATTTTTGTAATGCTTCACATATATGGGTTATGCTCTATTTAATGATCAGTAGTTTCAACTTTTCTCAGGAAGCGATATAATTTAAGCTCAGGCTTGGTATCAGACAGACCCAAAGTTCAATCCCACTTCCAGCACTTTCTAGCTGAGAAAGCTAGCGCCAACTAGTCCATTCCTTTCAGTCTCAGTTACTCCATTTGTAAAATGCCTATTTCATGTATTCAATGATGTAAGACTGGAAAAGTAAGTGATATAAGGCTTGATACAGTAACTGACACAGGGTAAGAACTCAATGCTAGTACAATGACTCAAAAGTCAGTTCTCTCTCTTCAAATTCCACTTGTGTCACCAACTAGTCACACATTTTCAAGCAGGTTATGCAGCCTCTCTGGTGCAGAACTTACCCATCTTGAAAGTGGAGATGAAAACGGCCTGCTGCTCATTGCCCAGGGGTCCTAAGCAGCTCTCACGGGAGGGCTAGGTCACACCTACTGAGCAGTTTACAGTTTACACAGTCCTTTATATGTATCCTCCCATTTCTGAGCAGGGAAGCATTTTGAACTGAACAAATCATTCTTGCAGTGTAGGGGAATGCTCCAAATACCTTTCTCCAAATACCCCCAAGTCAGATTTGTGTTTGGATGAGGTTGTAGACTATGAGATGATTCAGAGAACTACCGGGATAGTAGCTGCACATAGGTACCCAGAGGAAATGGAGTTCACTCATTAATGCTTGGCCAGGCAGTCCGGGTGGGCATGAAAGTCAGTGTCCAGCAATGCCCAGGTGGCTCTTGTAGGCTCCTGGTCAGGAGAGAGTGTTTATAAAAAAGTAGGATGAACTAAGAGTAGAATTTATGCCAGGAGCCATTAAACCAACGCAGTCATGTAGCCAGAGATCTGGTTGGGTTGGTGTGGGATGGGTAGGCGAGGTACGTTGCGTGCAAACCAGGAGATAGAAGCCTAAAACTTAGCCTGAGGATGATTCTATCAGAATGTCTGAGCACTAATTATGCACCAGTCATGACAGAAGACACAAAGATGAATGCCCTTTTATTATCCCTATTTCACAGTTGATAAAACTGAGGCTTAGAAAAGATAAGTTATTTACCCAGGGTTTGCAGAACTGTAGTCCAGGTCTGCCTGATGCCAAAGAGAGCGTTTTAAACCCCTGCATAACATGGACTTTCTGCAACATCATAACATTTTGAAACCATTCAAATTGTAACTAAAATAGATAAAAACAAAACAAAGAAAATCTAATTGATAATATCTGTATTTTTTATCCTTCAGCATCCTGAGGGAAATAATATTTTACAATAAAGCATTGATAGTCAATGGACTGGGCATTTGAATCATGACTATACTCTAAAGTGAAGGCAAAGTCATTCTCGCTACTCTCCAAATGCTCTTATTCTAAGGGATTGCTAAGCCTTCCACAAGATTTCAGCCAAATCAACAAGAAAAAACTTAAGTAATTGTCCTATTTGTGATTAGTTGCTTGCATTGCATCTTAATGAGCTCACTTTAATTTAAGAGGACCTAAGAATCAAATAATAGTTGCTAACTTACTATGAGACTTTGTGCCAGGCACTGAACTAAATGACTTACCCAGTTATTTCCTGTATTCTTCTCAATATCCTTCTGGGTTAGGTGTTATTGGTTTCCCCCTTTACAGATGTGAAACTGAAGCTCACAGAGGTTAAAGAACTTTTCCAAGGTCAAGTTACACCTAATAAGTGGAAGAACTGAGATTCAAATCCTCACTGACTGATTCCAGGACTGAATCCATGACGCTATGCTCTCTCTGGATCCTAGGGATAGAAAAGTATCCATTTTCATTTAGACATTCCCTATTATATCGGACAAATATGGTATAAGTGTTGTAAACTTTTAAGTATTGTAAACAACTTTTTTAATGTACTTGAGCAAATTTAGTTCCTAGGAATTCTTGAGAACAGAGTTTAAGTTCCGAAACAAAGCAAAGCTGCCCCAAACTAGCCTTGATATAATTGTATGAAAAAGTAGGCTATACAATTACATAAAATATTTGATCCCAATTTCATAAATATTTTTGAAAACTTGTAGTAAATATATAGTTGTAAAATATACTTTCAAAAACATTTTATTTTATATGCAATTTTATAATCCTGACTTTACTTAACCTTACTTTATGACTATATAATCTCTATAATATTCAGCAAGAAAAAAGTTCTAAAAAGGAATACATTGAATGTCAAAACATGATCTCTATGTATTTTATCTAAAGGAACAAATGTTGCATCTGTTATCAGGAGAAAAACATTCATAGTTGCTCATTCATTATGTATTAGGGCGAGGGCTGGGCTTCTTAAATCTATAATACCCACAAATAGCTTGTAATGTAGCTATTGTTTTGTCCATTTTATTAATAAGGAAGCAAGATTCAGAAAAATTAAGTGGCTATTCCAGGTCTCACAACTGAAAAGTGGCAGAAGCAGGATTTCAACTCTTTCTTACTCCAGGCTGAGTTCTTTAAACTACAACACAACCCATCGTACAGATTATTTATGTTGGCACCCATACATGTCTCTGTGACAAGATGATTTCCTGAGATATTAATTTAGGGCATGATCCTGATTTTACAGGAAGCTAGAAGTAAAAAGGTATTTTCCCCTCCCTAAATCAAAACTATAGAGGGGTACCTTCCCGAGACAGGCAAGATTCCAAGGGCGGAAGTGGCCTACAGGTGGGGAAGACCTGGGCTTGCTGGAGGTAGGGAAGGGTGCTGGGTTCCCAGGGAAGCTGCCCACCAGGGCCCTAACCTAGGCGATTTGTTCAAAGATCCTGCTGCCTCAGCTTAGCACATGGTAAGTTAGGTTGCCCAGCTTTGAAATAGGAATCCTAGGATTGCTCAGAGTATGACGTGAAAAGCTCCAACCTAAAGAATTAAAATCATGGAACTTTCTTCCTCTTTGTCAGGACAAAGTGCAAACTGAGCAGTGAGGTGGTCACTTAGCAGTGAGGCACAGATCCCACTTCACCAAGGCCTGTGAGGTATTGAACTCATTGGCACCATGCCAGGGAACTCATCCCCCTTGGCCAGGACAGAACAAGACACAAAACGCAGAGAGTATTACAACAGTCCAGTGCTTGTGTTTCTTTCAAAAGCTTCTCCTGGGGCAATATGGCTGTCCTTTGGAATGACAAGAGTTGACTCCCTACAAGAAAGAAGTCCAATCCCACAGAGCCGGGGGGCCATGTTGGACCCCACACACACACCTGCCCCATTCCGACAGAAGCCATTTTTCAGTCCCATCAGCTACTCCTCTAGCTGTGGCCTTTATGCGGGCTCCACTTCAATGACTGTCAATAAATAGAAAATACATGAAAGTCTGAAAATAAAAAGTCTCCTTTTCACTTAAAACATTGAGATTTCATTGCTTGTGCTGTGGCTAATATCAAGCCACAAAATGGCAAGGCAGCTCCCCAAGCCGGTTCTGTTTCCAAGCTCGTTAAACTTTGGAATGGGGTTTGTCCTTTGTGTGTGCATGTGTTTGAAAGCTGTTTTATGACACATTGTCAGGAACTCAGGTACTGGGCCTCTTTAACTCCAGCTTTCAGCAGCTGCCTTTGCACTTCCCTTTCACATAATTAAACACCCTATGGTACTTAACAGAGTAATAAGTAGCACATCAATAAAGCAATAAATAATTGTATTCAGGAAAACTCCAGAGCCATCATCCATTAACCAGCAGCTGTGAGCAATAGTTTTGATTAATCAATAAGGTTATATAATAGGAAAGCAAAAGTCAGTCAAGGCCCAGGGAAGAATCAGCCAGACTTCAAGCCCTAAAGGAGTCTTATCTCTGAGGTAACTTGTGTGAGGAATACCAATTGGAAGCACTAGCTCGGAGAGTAACTGCAGCAGCAGGAAGCCCCACCTCCAGAAACTAGTTAAAAATACTAGTTAAAAACAAAGAAGCGGGACAATTGGGCTTTAAGGCAGGAGGGCTGCCTACTGAGAATATGGATTGAGGACCCCAGGAAAGCACAATGTTTCAACTTCAGAAAACCCTCAGCTGAGCTGAGGAGCAAGGGGGGCCTGCAACTCCAGAGGTGTGTCCACAGTAAACTTCCTCAGGTACCGTGTGGGAGAAGGTGATTCAGCCTCCTGCCAAGAGGGAGAGCCTTTGGGAATGTTATTAGACCACAGCTCTGTGGGCCAAGGCCAGGACAGGGCTGAGGGAACAATTCTGGTAACCGTGCTTACAGGCCTCAGAATCACCTGTGGAGTTTTGCTTTATAACAGCTTGCCTGGGCCCTGTGCCTGCAAATAGGACTCCGAATATCTGGAGGTGAGGCCAGAGAACCCATATTTTTAATGTAACACCCCCCCCCCCCCCCCCAGGTGGTTCTGCTGCATAGCTGATGTGGATAACCTCTGGCTTAGAGACCTCCATGGGCTTAGTGGGCTAGGTCAGCCTTGCCGTGTGGACCACAGGCTGTCAAGTCCTTAGCCAGCAATGTAAAACAGATCTGTGACATTCTGGTTTTGTAAATAAGCCAAATTTGTTTGCACCAATTGCCTCTAGACTGTGAAGAGGTCTGTGGTTCACAAAATGTCAGGGGCTTATGTCTAGGCCTCTCTGGTGTAGCACGTTCCCCCAGTGGTTATGAAACTAGCCCAATACCAGTCATGTTGAGATGCATTCATTCATTCTACAAAATACTGAGGAACTACTATGTGCCGGGCCCTGTTCTAAACACCAGGGATGAAAAGGATCAAAAATCCTTGCTCTCCGGGAGCTTTGTTCTGGTGGTGCCCAGAGATTTTCCAGGGGTCTCAGTGCTTGAGAGGGTGGATTGAACCACTGAAGCTTTGCATACCCCTAACTCCATTTTAACAAGACAGACATGCTTTTATTATAGAAATGTTAAAGTATATGTAAAAGTAGAGAGAGTAGTATAATAACCCCATATACCTCTCACCGTGTTTCAACAATTATCAACTCACAGTCATTCTTCTTTCACACTCACTTTCACCTTCATCGCCCAGTTTTTTTGAAACAAACCCCAGACAACATATGACTTCATTTGTAAATTTTGTCAGCATGTATCTCTAAGGTATACATTATCTTGAATAAAAGAATAACGACGTATCATTATTCTACCTAAAAAGTTAACTTTAATTTTGTTATATCATTACATTTACAGTCAATGGTAGTATTCCCCCAAATGCCTCATATATTTTTGGTGTATGCATTCAAATCAGGATCAAAATAAAGTCCACACATTGAAATTAGTCGATATGTCTCTTAAATCTCTTTTGCTCTAAAATATTTCCTCCTTCTTTCTCTCTCTCTCTCTCTTTCTCTCTCTCATTTTGAAATTTGATGGAATAACCATGTTCTTTATTCTGTACAGTCTGGGTTTTGCTGTTTGCATCCACATGGTATCGTTTAACATGTTCTTCCTCTGTTGTGCGTATTTCCAATAATGTGGTAGTTATAGTCAGAGGTTTGCTCAGAGATGGTTTTGATTTTTTTGGCAAGAGTATTTCAAAGGTCTGTCAGGAGGTTTTTAATTTTTGGTTGACACTGAGCTCTTTGTGTTGTTAGTAGCCATGTAGGTCATTGCCTAGATCCCTTATTTCATCAGAGGCTCATGGAAGGATTCATAAACCACTAAAAGAATTCATCAGAATCATTGCATTAGATCCATTATTCAATTGCTTTTATTCTAATTTTAATAATTTTATTTATCAGCTGAATATTTATGTGATGAAAACCTCTTCATTAGCTTTCTGGATACTCTAAAGGACAGGAAAGGCAGGATAAGTGACTTCTTTATTTATCCGTTTTCAAAATTAGTTGGTTCTTTAGCATCAATCATTATAAACCCAGGGATTCAAACAATTTGATGTGTTTTAATTCACTGTAGTTAATGTCCTTGATTCTCACATTTTTGCATCTCTGTGCAGTGGAAGCTGACTCATATTGGCTCCTGGGTCCTTGTTGTTATGTGACCCTTGTCGTCTCTGATAACTTCTTCTCTAGTATAGCAAGATGTTCTAGGTGCTTCTTGGACCTTTCCTACCCCCGATCTGGAATTAGCCATTTTTCCAAAGAGCCGTGGTTTATGTTTAGTGAGCAATGATATTTAAAGACCACATTCTGGAGCCCACTCTTATCTATTGTACTTATTGAGTTCTGGCAATTAAAGGTTTTGCTATTTAAACATTTCTTTAAATGTCACTTGTCCTTGGAAGAAAAAGTTAATGAGGGTCAGTATGAAATATATAAGAAGTTCCTAAAAATTAATTTAAAATACAAATAACTTAATAGAAACATAGGCAAAATATCTTAATACACAACTAAGAGAAAAGAAAATACAAATGCACAATAAACACAGAAACATGTTCAACCTTGTAACTGTCGAAATTACAAGCTAAATCACTAATGAGGTACTAGTTTTCAGCCTTCAATTTGGCAAAAATGTAAAAATTTGAGAGTTACACTTTTGATGGTGCCAGAGGAAACAGAAATAGGCACTCTTATACACCCATGTTAGGAATGTTAATTGACTCAACTTTTTTTGGAAAGTGAAAATTTTAATGTGTACAGCTTTGACCTTATAATCACATTTCTAGGAATCCAGCCTACAGAAATGAAAGCACACATATCATATTAACAGATTTGGTTGCAGTGTTGTTTACAACAAAATTAGAAGAAAAAAATACTTAAATGGCCACTAGTAGGGCACTGGTTAAAATTATGATATACACTATAGAATGTTATGCAGCTATTATTTAAATGTTATAAATTTGTGTCTACCGATAAGTAAATATATCAACAATATATTCACAGTTGATATATAACAGTTTCAGGCTAATATATGTAGAATGATCCCATCTGTGTGTGTGTGTGTGTGTGTGTGTGTGTGTGTGTGTCTGTGTGTGTGTAGCTAAAAAAAGTACACATGTAAGATAACATCTCTTAAAAATTTGTATAAATTGTTTTCATCCCCTATATTATGTGTTATATAATATATATAATATATTATATATCATATATATATGATAGGTAAACAGAGATAGAAAGACTCAAAAAGAACTAAGAAAATAAGCGTGGTAAATGTTGAGTGGTTACCTTTGATAGGTGGAATGAGATGGGAACATCATTTTTAACTTTTAATACTTAATTTTATGTTATTGTTAATAAAAATTGATAATATGAGTAGTTTTAACTCTTTTATAATTTTTCAATATAACCCCCCCCCCCCGGCAAAAAGAAAACCCACAGTGTTAGCACCAACTGAAACAATATCATTTATCAAAGAGTTTGACATGGATCAATCAAATTCCTCTTCATAAAACCATCACAGGTACTTATGTAAGAGCATTGTGCTCAAGAGTAATTGCTACTCAATTCAATCTTGGTATTTGCACCATTACCTAACTTCTTCCCCCTCAAAGCCTCTGTGATCATAGTAAGATGAGATGTTCCTCAAGGTACCTCTTTCCTTGCACTGAGGTGCCTTTTGGTGCTGTTGCTTCTTTCTGTTTAAGTGTCTGGGAACCCGTTCCCAGCAAAACCATTGTCCCTGACAACTGCAGAAGCTTCAGAGGTAGGATGCTGAGTGCTGTTGCTACACTGTAAATCTGTAAATCCTTATTGGTTTCCTGGGACTCTCCCCATGACATACTATCTCCGGTCCCCATGGACTAGTCAAATGAGGTTTTTCCAAGGTGTTACAGAAATTGTTCAGAATATAAAATGTAATCAAAAGCGTTAGAAGGGCTAGTGGCTGGCATTAAGTTTAATGGTCTCTATTAGGTGCTTAATAGCCTGTCCTGGCTTCCCCCCATAGTCTTATAAATTTTCTACAGGACAAGGTAGGTGTGGGGCTCATCATCCTCCTTGAATGTTTACAGAACCCTTCATCATCACTATGAGGTTAATCTAATCCAACACCCCAAGGACATCGACCAACATCACCATCTTAATACAGAGACCTAAACACTATACTGCCGTTTCCTTGAGCCCCACGACAGTATTCTTGAATGTCAGCATTCCTACCAATATTTGATCTCTTCGTTCTTGCCATTCCCAGGCAAGTCCTCAGATACTTCCCTTTGGCCTTATCATCAGTGTCATCATTTCACTGATAGACACCTCTCTTTGAGTTCCAACCCGCAGTCCATTTACAAAATACCAGCCACTTGCGAAACCAGATACTTCAGTGATGCCATTCCAATTCCTTTCACAAGACTCCACAAGTTGCCTCCAACTCTTAAAGAAAAGGCATGAATTCATTTCCTGGACTCTATGGAGTACCTACTGCGTTTTGGGTTCTGTCTCTGTCCACGCTCCCTAGTCTTGCAAAACACAGGGACATTTTTGAGCTGGAAGGAAATTCGATTACAAACTGGGTCAGCCCCTTATTAAACACCTGAGGAAGTAGTTAGGTGGCATGATTTGCAACATATTATAAGATCATATCATAGTGGTCAGGGTTAGAAACCCACTAAACTGTGGTTCTCCTGACTTAGTCAAAGGACTATTTTATTCTACCATGTAAGTTCAACTCTCTTGCCTTTCCTTTTGTTTAAACATTTTTTTCAGGTTTTCTCCACCCTTGTGGTTCAGAATCATCTCCAATATTTTCTTTCTTCCTACAAGCAGCCTCAAAATACATTTTTTTACCCAAGAAAACTCTTTTTGAGCTCTTCATTCCTTTTAAATGATGATATGGCTTGAGGGTGAGTCTAAACAGAAAATAATTGGGACTTCTTGGTATGCCTTTCCTTTTGCTTATCTGGAAAATAGCAAATCCCGTACATATCCTTCAATACCCTGCTCAAGTATTATGCTTCCTCTGAGCTTTCCCTGCTATCCCCTTTATCTATTGTTAGGCAGAATTCTTTTCCTTCATGTATGCTATAGTTATTTTTAACATGTTGGTCTCTTCAGCTAGACTGTGGACTCCCGAAACAAGTAACCACATCTCATTCCTTTAGTACCCCCAAGGCCCAGTACAGTGGCTGGCATATGAAAAGTGCTTAGTAAATGCTTGTAGAAGCAAGATTAAATAGATATCTACAATCTCTCCTAATGAACTCTTCATTTCCCCCAATGTTTATTTCTCATCTATTTAATTTACAATCTCTCTATAGCACTGAATCATTTCTTTTAAATGTAGCCTTTAAATGCTACACGCCACCTAAATGTGGTTGGAGTTAAAAGTGTTTATAATTATGCAATATCATCAAAGAATGGAGTGTTTCACATAGTAAAATTGTCAGAGTCTTCAGCAATATTTCTTTTTTTTATTAGTTTCAGGTGTACAAAACAATGTAATACTTAGACATTTATCATTTCTATCCCTCACACGGTGATAACCCCCCTCCCCCATCTACTACCCCTCTGACATTGCACACAGCCATTGCATTTCCACTGTCTCTATTCCTAATGGTGTACTGCTGTACTCCACTTCTTGTCACCATATATATATGTGTGTGTGTGTGTATATATATATATATATATATATATATACACACACACACACACACACATATATATGTATACACACACACACATATATATATATGAAATTATAGTTGACATTCATTATTGTTCAGCTTCAGCTTCAGGTGTACAGTGCAGTGATCAGGCATCTACATCTTCCCTGAGGTGGTCTCCCTAATGAGATAAGTGTCCACCCTACAAAATCTTTACAACATTGTTGATTACATTCCCTAAATTGACTTTCGTATCCCCCTGACAATCTTGTAGTTATCGATTGTGCTTTCTAATCCTCTCACCTTCCCCTTATCCCCCCCCCATCTACCAACCCTCAGTTTTTCCTCTATGTCTCTGAGAATGTTTCTGATTAGTTCATTCATTTTTCTTTTCTTTAGATTCCACATATAAGTGAGATCATATGGTATTTGTCTTTCTCTCTCTGACTTATTTCACTTAGCATAATGTTCTCTAGGTCCATCCATATTGCTGCAAATGGTAAGATTTCATTCTTCTTTATGGCTGTGTAATACTCGATTGTATAAATGTACCACAGTTTCTTAATCCAGTTATCTGCCGATGGGCATTTCAGTTGTTTCCATGTCTTGGCTATTGTGTACAGTGCTGCAATAAACATAGGGATGCATAAATTTTTTCGAATTAGAGTTTTGGATTTCTCCGGATGGATACCTAGGAGTGGAATTGCTGGGTCATAGGGTAGTTCCATTTTCAGTTTTTTGAGATACCTCCAAACTGTTTTCTATAACGGCTGCACCAATCTGCAATCCCACCAACAGTGCACAAGTGTTCCCTTTTCTCCACATCCTCGCCAGCACTTGTCAGTTGTTGATTTATTGATGACTGCCATTTTGACTGGGGTGAGGTGGTATCTCATTGTGGTTTTTATTTGCATTTCAGCAATATTTCTTTATTTTAATTAATTGTTGATAATCTTTGTGAACTGTCTTATAGACTTCTCTGCTTTTTAAACTGAGTATAATGATTTTAATGTATTGTTTTCCCTATGAGTTAGGTAATGTTATGCACACCAATTACTGTACTTTGGACATCGTATCATGAAATCCTTGGGGGCTCTTAAGGCAAGTAGAGTTGTTAGCCCCCACACCAAAAGACCCTAAGGTTTCTGTTCTTTTAGTGCTTGAGTCTGTTTTGGAGCTTCATGTTTCCTTATTCCAAGTGTAATTGTCACTCTGTTAGCATAAAAAAGTGGGGCCTGCCTCTCCTTATTTATATTTTGCTTGCAATAAGTCATTGTTGAATTTGGCAAATGGGTTAAAAAGCAAGGGCCTTTCGACAACCACGCGGCGCTTGTTCCTGCTCTCCAACTAAGAGGAGCATTATTGATGTGACAACAGCCAGTCAGCAACAGACCAGGAAAAATATTATATAAATATTGGGCGCAGAGCTCCTGAGATGAGAAGAATTAGGGAGATATGAGAGAAGAGGAACATTCTGTTAGATTCCAAGGGGGGAAATAGGCGGAACTAGCAAAGGAATTGCACATATGTTTTCACTCTCCAAACTCCTACGTCTCCCACAGTTCCCCATTCTTACAGCATGACAGACATCACTAAGTCATCTTGTCTTTCTTTCCTACTGGAGAAGGCCTTACAATCTTTCTGAGCATTGGTCCCAGGAAGCCACTATCAGTCGACTAAAGATGGCATTAGGCAGTTCACCTATTTCATCTTCCAGAACAGGGACTGCACTCAAGAAGACAAACTTCAATTATAGAAAGGCACGTTTCCTAATAGTCCATCTAGTAAGCAGTTCTGCCTCAAAACACAAAGGAACTACCATTTATTGGGTGTTTGCCAGGTGCCAAGCAATGTCACAACCATTTTATATCTCATTTAAAGTTCAAAATCACTCTAGGACATAGGCAAGATTATTTTCCCACTTCTCAGACAGGGAAACTAAGGCCCATAGAAGTTATACAACTTTAGAAGGGCAGAGAACTAGCAAGCAGTGTCACTGGGATTTGAACCTAGGGCTTAGCCTACATCACTGAAGATGTCCAAACACAGACTAAACACCACGTGGCAGGGATGTTGAGAAGGGATTCAATTATCATATGAAGTTAACCCAAATGACCATTTAAATCCCTTGCTGTTTTGTCAGCCTTATGTTTCTATTTGTCCCTTGATAATAAAATTACTTATATGAAACAAGTAATCCCAAATACCAGTAGATAATTTCAGAGGTTTCTGTGTGTTTATAGTTTTAAGATAATACATAGAACACTGTTGATGACATGTATCTAAGAGAAACTCATATGTACTGAATTCTTTTGATTATTCTCTAAAGCTGGCTAAGTTAGGATAGAACCACAGACAGTTAAGGATGGGTTTCAGAAGCTCTTAGAATCCTGAAGTGGTTGTCCTGCATCTGTTTCTCTCCTTCATGAGACAAATATTTATTCTGTGCTTATTATAATCGGGCTCAATGCTGGAGCCTACCGGGGGTGCAGTAGAGGTTCAAACAGACATGACCCTGCCTCAGACAGCTGCAGTCTGCTGGGGGCAGCCCATTTTATATCAGGACAGCTCCACGTGTGAGCTCAGGTAATTTATGAGCCCTGGCTTCCCCTTGAAGGAGCCCCCAAAATGTATCTACTGGTCACAAGCATCTACTAGAAATCATCTGTAATGTCTCCAATGGGTCTTATTTTGGGAGGCTAAGCACTCCCGATGTGTCAACCATCTCTCATCTGATGAGGTTCCGGGACAGCCTGCTATCCAGAGGCCCCGCCTGGACCCATGCTAACAGATGGATTTGGGACTACCCTGTTCCAATTGTGTTTTGTCCAATTAAGAGGAGGCCAGGCCTACCTTCTCCCTCATTCATTTTTCTACTTTTTTACTGACCCAAGAATAAAACAAACAAGATAGCAGGTAATATTCTAGTAATAAGAACTACCATCTGTGAAGCACCTAGTATGTGCCAGGTACTACGTTATAAACTTCCCTTGCATTAACTCATTCATTCTCAATTATTTTTCCACTTTACGAGAAAACTGAGGTTCTGAGACTTCCTCAAAGTTACATTACTAGTGAGTACTGAAATTGGAATTTGGAACCTAAAATCAAAGTTTCCTACCCCCCAAAGTCAAGTGTGTCATCAATCACAGATCATACCTTCTCCCCTGACACTTGGAAAGAGGAAAGCTTCTCTGAAAACTATGAAGGGGAAGTGCTTTAAACTCCCTGCAGTGCACTTTCCCCCTTTCAAACCTCCACTTACCTGAGTGGCAAATGGGGCTTATTCTCTCGCTTATTCACAACTATTTACTGAGTAAATACTACGTAGCAGATGCCATTCTAGGTTCTTGGGATCGAGGGATTCATGGGACCTACAGAGATGCATAATAAATAAATAAACATATAGAAATGCTTTTGGGTAGTGATAAGGTCTCCAGAGAAAAATAAAGAGAGTAAGGAGAGAGAGGACAATTGTTGGTGTTTTAAAATATACTTGGGATTTTGCTTCTATTCAGGTAAGGTGAGACCAACATATCAGAAGACTGTTGCCATTGAAAAGCCACTTTGTTACTCTCATTTCCCAAGCGGAGGGGCCACACCACTCCACACAGAACCACAGGGGAAGCAGCAGGCAGCAGGTGTGATGGGAAAGCGTCGCAAAAGCCTTGGTTGTGGGTTTTAGTGGGAAGGCATGGGTGAGGCAGGGTAAGCAGCTGAGCAAGTATAGGATTAGACAGTTTAGATAATTTCAGTGGTCTCTAGTACCTGGCCCTGGGGTGGTTTAGGGCAGGCGGATAGAGTCTGGGTTTACAGGGGCTTGATCAAAGGAGGTAGGTGAGGATACCACTCAGGATTGGTTGGTTCGCATATATAAGGCATGCTAGTGCTGAAGGCACGCTGTGTGCTCATGCTAGGTATTAGCCAACCCCAGGAGGGACAGTCCCTCCCCAGGTCCACAAGACCTCAAGATGTCAAAGCACCGTGAAACAGAGACAATAAAAAATATGATTCATGCAGTTGGGGGTTAGTGAGAGACACTGCTCTGTAGACTGGTCAGGGAAGAAGCAGGAATTGAGCAGAAGCCTGCCAACGTGAGGTCTGGGGAGGAGCCTCAGACAAAGAGAAGAGCAAAGGCTGAAGCCCACGGAGAACACGCCTGGTACTGGAAGGGCAGCCAGAGGGCCCGTGGGGGAGGCCCGTGGGAGCCAAACCACTCAGAACTCTGTAGGCCATGCGAGAGTTTTCTGAGTGTGAAGGGAAGCTGTTGGAGGGGATTTTGGTTTGTTTGTCTGCATATTGACTTCTTATTATAGAAAATTTCAAACATTTACAAAACTAGAGGAAATAGTGTAACAAATCCCCATAGTCTCACCAGCCTGCTGCAACAACTGTCAACTCAGATGGCCTAATTCCATCTAAACTCATGTCTCAAACCCTCGTGTTATATAGAAAGAAATCTTAGATATCATGTCATTTTATACATAAAATGTTTCCACATATATATCTCTAAAAGATAACTATTTTTTTAAAGCATGACCATAATATCATAAACATAACTAAAAAAATAAACAAAAACTTTTCAATATCACCAAATATTCATATGTCTCACCCCACAATTTTTAGTAAACTAAGACACAAATAAAGCCCATATGTCTGTCTCTTAAACCTCTTTTGATCTGTTGGGCCCTCCTTCCTACCCTGCCTCCATCCAATCCACCATCGCCAAAGGTGACCAACCAACCATCCCAGTTTGCCTGGAATTGGGGGGCAGGGAGCGGGGGAAGGGTTCTAGGATGTTGGACTTTTAGTGCTAAAACCAGGAACGCACTAGACAAACAGGTACAAGTTGGTCCCCCTCTTTCCTCCACTCCTTGCTATTTATTTATTGAGGCAGCTAAGTCATTTGTTCAGTAGCTTTTCTGACAGTCCAGATATTGCTAAGGGCATGCCCGTTGTATCATTTATTATATACCTCCATCCCTTGTATTTCCTGTAAATTGGCAGTTATATCTAGAAGCTAGATTAGATTCAGGTTTCATATTTGGGCAAGAAAACTTCCTTGGTAGTAGTATGATACGTGACAATTAAGTTCACGAACATGTTGGAATGATGTTGCTAACCTTTTTTTGACATCAGAGGGATTATTCACTATGGATTTGTACCAACTGGACAAACAGTTAACCAAGTTACTATTTGGAAGTACGAAAAGGCTGCATGAAAAAGTTAGATGACCTGAACTTTTCACCAACAATTCATGACTCTTGCATCACAACAATGCACCAGCTCACACAGCACTGTCTGTGAGGGAGTTTTTAGCCAGTAAACAAATAACTGTATTGGAAAACCCTCCCTACTCACCTGATCTAGCCCCCAAAGACTACTTTCTTTACCTTAAGATAAAGGAAATATTGAAAGAAAGACATTTTAATGACATTCAGGACGTTAAGGGTAACATGATGACAGCTCTGATGGCCATTCTAGAAAAAGAGTTCTAAGATTGCTCTGAAGGGTGGACTAGGCACTGGTGTCAGTGCATAGCTTCCCAAGGGGAGTACTTTGAAGGTGACTGTACTGATACTCAGCAATGAGGTATGCAGCACTTTTTCTAGGATGAGTTCGTAAACTTAATTGTCAGACCCCATATGTATGTCCAACGTTATGTCAGTTTGTTTCTTTTTTTTTTTTGTCTGAAATTAGCAGCCATTGATGATTGTTATCTCGATATATTTTTTCACGGGGGGGGGAGGTAAATGGTGTTTTTCTAATTCGATCATTTCTTTTTTGTTCATCAGCAGAAATATTTTTATAAAGAGAAACTTTTTCTCATCCACTCTTTAATACCCTGAGACACAGTTGTTGGACAGTTGTGAGAGGGAACTAAAACACCGCGTCTCTGTTTTTCTGAATATCACCCTGCCTGCTCTATAAAGAGCAGACAATTGGGGGTTAAGAATAGCATCAAGAAAACCACAGGGGAGCTAACCCGTTGTTCTAGGAAAGAGGCCACAATGGTTTGAACTAGGGTAGAACCCGGGGAGGTGAGAAAAAGGGTCCGATTCAGGATGGAGAGCCAGTGCTGATGGGTTGGATGTGGAGTGTGCAGGAAAGAGAGGAGATACAAATGACTCCAAGGTTCTGAGTGACCAAGTGGGTGATGGTGACATTTACCAAGATGGGGAGAACTTGAGGAGAAACAGATTTGAGCTTAGAAACTGTAGAAACTACAGTGAAACAAAGTCTCGATGCCTGAATTGCATCAAGGAATTTAAAACCATGCCAGAGGATCTAATCATCTCAAACTCAAGAGAGGCCTAGGCTGCTAAAAATATGAGTCTTTTTTTTGTTTTGTTTTGTTTTGTTTGTTTTCTCTGTGGTTCTTGCATCAAATAAGTTGACTCTTCTAAATACTTACAAAACACCCAGTTTCCAGCCTATCACCAAGGCTATACCACCAATGCCATTTATGAGAGCTGTGCCTGTCAGGACTCCAAAGGCCCACCTGAACCCAGGAGGGTGAGAGGTGAAATCCAAATTATCACAAACTCCACATTCACACATCTATGTAAAGCAGCCAAAGCTGTTAGAGCACATTGACTTCGTCAAGAGTCGAAACTACCATTTCATGGAAGCCAAGAGTGGCCACTTTTCTCCCTGTCGATGTGGTCTTCCTTTTCAGGACCACTGTGCATAGCTGTGTAGGTACAAGTTGTGCAGGGCGTGCCATTCACACTGCAACCTGTGTTCTTCCTTTCCGGTAAACTTTCACTTCCTCAGGAAAATCCTAAAGAGGAATCGAAAGGCAACTCACCTGAGTAGAGGGGTGGCTGTTCTGTATGCAGCCAGGTAAGTCCTGAGCCATGACTTCCTGCAGATTGTGCTCCCTGAAACACCTGCCTTTAGTCACAGTTTTGTGGGCTTGCTTTTAATAAGCAAAATCCCTACACTAATACATTCATAAGCTAAAAAAATGTCTTTCACCCAGAGCTCTTCTAAAGGTACCCCTCTCCTCTGCTTTTTGCTTGCTGTCATATGACCTTTGAATTTTACAATTTGTGGTTCATTCAATCAAATATGAGGTATAGGCCAGCGGATATCACTGTGGGGAAGGAGAAAAAGCAGATATCTCCATGCTTCTCTGCAGGAAAATGCGATACACTCTATAGTTGGCATGGGGAATAAGGCAGGTGGGTGAGTGAGTACATTCATAGATTTATCTGTAAGCTTATTCACACTGAATGATCCTATGTATAAGTATCCCATCAAAGAATAGGAGGCCATCTTAGGGGGAAGAAGTGGTACATAGGACAAAGGTAATAATAACTCAGAGGTGGATGACATTTCAGTCTTAAGGAAACCCTTTCATCTCTTGAAACCTGCAACAAACATGATTTATGCAGGGAAGGGAGTATTCACCCCATTCTAGAAATGAGAAAACTGAGGTTTGGAGATGATAAGTGATTTTTCTCATGGTCCCATAGCTTATAAACCACAGAGTGAAGCTTTCCATTCACATCTCCTGACTCAGGGCTTTTGGGTATGGGGGAGGCTTTTACTTGAAGAATAGCAAGGGGTGGACTTCAGGCTGCAGTGGGGGAGGTGCTTCAGGCCTTAGTCTTTCCCAGCGCCCCCCTCAAAAGCCATGATGTGAACAGCTATCCTCACTACCAATGTTATAGGCCAAAAGTGTCCGCTCCCTCCCCATGCTCTGGATGTAAGCCCTACACCCAGTTCCCCGTCTTCTCTGGGAACCTCTTTCCTGGAAAGTCGACATCTATCAGAAGTGGCTGTTTTGGTTTTCTTTTATAACATACCATTTATTTTCTTCTAATTGTAAAAAGTATTACAAGTTCATTGTTTTTAAAAATGGAAAATATAGAAATGCTCCCTTGTTTCCAAGATAAGAGCAATTCACAATGTGCTATAAGTCATCGGGAATTATACAATACAGATGTTTCAGTAACATCTGTATTATACTCTACGTACATTGGGATCGTAAGGCTATTCTGTTTTACAGCCTGCTTTTTTCACTTTATATATCATGAACATATTCCCAACCATTAAATGTTCTATAAAAATATTATTTTTGACTTCTGAAAAGTGTAGCCTACCATATGGAAATACCATCATGTATTCAACCATTTCCTTTTAAATGGGCCTGTCCAATTTCAGTTGTTTGCTTTTCCTTTTACCTTTTATCATTAAAAAAAGGTTCATATGTACCTCAATATTTGTCATACACTTCACTCCTCTCTCCACCTAATTCCATACATCTGACCCATCACTGAGTCCTGCTGCCTCAGGCCTCCCTTCTTGCCCTCTGTCTCTTCCTCCTCCGCACCGACTACCAGTGCTCTAATCCAGGCCCTCCCACATCTCTCTTCTGGATTGATGCACCAGCATCTTCCCTGGGCCCCCTAAAGTCCACCTGGGCACCCCTATCCATTCAACACCTCCAGGCAAAGCAATCTTTCAAACACTCCAATTGGACCTGCTTTTAAGCCATTCAGTGGTCTCCCATAACCAAAGGATAATGCCCAGTTTCCACTACATGGAACAGGGTGCCCTTAGTGACAGGCCCCTGTGAGCATGTCTTCAGTCTCATCTCCTGCCACTCTCAGCACTCTTTACCCACCAGATATAGCAAATGGCCCCCAGCCCCCACTCCTGCCCTCAGCAGTCACATTGTATTAATACATTTTCTAGCTCTGTCACCTCTACCCATACCATTCTGCTGCCCAGAAGAAGCTATTTCCCCATCTAATTTCTTCACTAGGGTAGCTCTTATTGATTGTTCCAAACTCTGATCAGGAAATTGTCCTTGCGGAAACTCTGCCTTGATGCTTCCCCCCACCATCGTCTCACTCACTCCTAAGACTGTGTTAGGAATCCCTCCCTGGTGTTCCCACAGAGTATACATCCATCAAACACTTTGTACGTTGTGTTGACATAACATACATGCCTGCATCCCTTGCTAGACTCTAAGAAAATCTGATATAAAGACCAACTCTCTTAAACTTCAGTACCCATCTTGGCACATCACAGATGCTGAGGAAATGTTTAGTGAACTCAACTAATTTTTTCCAAGTAAGTAACATTTCTTATCTGATTAATCTCAAACTTACCCTACATTGTTTCTGAGTCTCATTTCTTGAGATTCACTTCATCTGATCATCTTGATGATTTGCTGATTGACTACATGGTGTGCATTTTCACATACATGACCTCATTTAATCTTCCCACAAACTGGCAGTGGTGACAGCTGGTATTTTTTTGTCCCTTTCCAGCATTCACTCTTCCTTCATCTTGCAATATGACTCCAAATTTTCTCTGTAGAACCATCCCGTACTCCAGGACCAAGTGATGTGGGTGGAGTGAGGGGTGCTAACAGCACACAGCAGTGAATGGGCATATGACCGAGACTAAAGCCAAATAACATAACACATTCCCCTAGCCACAGTAATTATTTCGGGGATGGGCATATGACCAAATAAGTCAATGAGAGGCAAAAAAGCATGTTGCTGGGCTGCTAAGATAGATGTATATTCTGTTCCCCAAAAAATGTACTACAAGCACTACTACAGCCAACTTGCCCCACCTGAGCTTCCGAATGACTAGAACAAAGAGGAAGGCAGAGCCAAGAGAGGGGAGACGTGAGTCATGATGATGCTGGATAAGCCCCAGACTGAGCTGGGCTTGACGCCACTCCTATGATCTGGACTTATCATTTACGTGAGCCAATCAACTCCTTGTATGAAGTCAGTCAGAATTAGGTATTTATTACTTGCAAACCAAGAGTCTTAATTTATATGACTGTAAAGGAAGTATTATTGGAAATAATTATTGTAAATTATGACTCCAAAATATCACATTTAGGCAAATTATAGCTAATAAACAGCACAGCTAAGATTAGAATTTGAGATTTCTCAGTCATGAGGTTTAAAACCTGGCACAACGTGGAGAAGGGAAACACACACACACACACATACACACACACGCGCACACACACACACACACACACACACACACACAATCTGTATACCTTAACATGAGGTTTTATAAATAACCTCTATGAGTTATTCTGCTCCACTGCAGTAAAGATATACAATTACACTAGACAACTCTGAAGTTCTGCCTCATACAATATAAACGAGTATATATTCCTAAAAGTGGGAGCACTCCTTACTTTTTAGTAGTCAAATTTTATTGTATAGAGATAGTCTTTATTTAAAGGGATTTTTATGGTGGTCCTTCTGCAAAGTGAAGAATCTTAATTTTGAAAAGCAAATGAGTGCCCTAATTTATATCTGGGCATTGATCAATGAGGATTGCTTAAAAATAAATCTGGTTTACAATTTAAAGAGAAAGGGAATTCTGGGAGCATGCAGGTCATAAGTAAAAGACAGACCACTTCCTACCCTCGATTTCAAACTTTGGACCAAAAAAAAAAAAAAGTCATTCAAAATTTCCAAAATGCTTCCATAGATTTCACAGGTTAGATATCCTCAACTGTGTGAGGAAAAGTTCACAAACCATCAATTGGAAAAACTGACTTCTCTAGTAGGCATTCATTTTTCTTAATTGTGTTTTTTTGAGCACCTACTAAATTCCATGGACTGTGCGAAGTATTTGGGACAAAATATTAAGCAAAACTAAAAGAGCCTGTTCTCTTGGAGTTTACAGTATAAAAAGCAGTTTCGAGTGCTGTGCTAGAAACTGGGTATACAGAGATGAATAAAGCTGACATCATCACTGCCCTCACAGAGCTTGACCAAGTACAATATTCCTAAGCTTTTTTTATTGTTTTACTCCATTATTAGAAAAACTCTTGAACATGCATCCCTTGTAAACATATATTTATTTGTTTATGAATATTATACTTGCTTTACTTTCAAATATGTATACTATAAAATACACACACACACACACACACACACACACACAGTAAAACAAAAAGGATGAGACCAAAATTTAACATAAAGAGTTCTAGTATTTTCTTCCCCACACCCCTCTTTGGAGACCACTGGTCTAGTGGTCTGGGCTTCTGATGTCCGTGCTTTGGCCTAACTTGAATTACAGTTCCCTTTAGGCACGGTCAAGGCTTGACCTACACTCTCTGGCTAAGGCTGGGATGAGTATTTCTTATTCCATCCAGGAAGCCACCAATCAATGTCTGACCACTATCACTGATCCTGTCTGAGGTTTGCAGACACCTAAAGCCACTCTTGAAATCGGGGAAACCATGGTCATATCAGTTGTTTGACTGAGTTTTCACTTTTTAACCATTTGTTTTGGCATTGGGTAGACACACTGCTTGAGTCAATATTTCTTACAAAATCTCTCGCACACCAAGAATAGCTGGTTTATGGACCCATGTCGGGAAAGTCAAGGACTAAAAAAAAAAAAAAAATCTCTGGTGCATTCTCTCCGGAAATACATTACCTGGACAAGGCTGGCTGCACACTTCAATCAGGCCTTCAATGATGAAGCATCAGTATTCTTGTCATCCTCTATTTCCAGGGCTAAATTGTACAGCCCACAAACAAGAAAATGCTGTTTCCTTGCACCAATTTCTACTCATATCTCTGCAAATTAATTTAACCAACATTTATTGAGTGCCTACCTTGAACAAGACACAACAAACTGGAATTTATTTTTGCCAAACTCAGGCTAACATAGACATGTGGGTTAAGAGACCCAGTGATGATATACAAACCCCCCCACTCTAAGCCAACTTTTTCACAGAAAATGATTGCTACGTGGAGTTTGCATGCCCATCCCCCGGCATCACAGGGCGCATACATTAGCAGCCAACGGCATGCTTCATTCCCACATACAGTAATAAAAAATGATTGCTTGTCTTTCTAAAACCAAACCAATTACTCTCGGTTTTGTTGAGTGGAAATTTAGCTTGTGTTTAGTGACAGAATAACGAAATCAGTCTTATTTGGAACCCAAGCGTCAACGTGGATCCTGTCGTTTTCCTGACAGGAAATGTAACCCAGATAGCTTATTTGATAAAACAAGGCTATTTTGGCTTTGAAACAAAAAAACTCCACTCTTGCAACTTCAGAGCGAATGAACCATGTGCCCCCAGCTCCATCTCTGTCTTTCCCTGGTGACCATCCTAACACAGCCCATAAGAAGGCAACGTTTTACATAACTAGCAATCTCTACTCTGAGCTGGTGTACAAACGCCTACCTGATTGAATATCACCATTTCAGAACTGCTGCCTAATCACATTTTTTCAGGCTGTGTGAACCAAATAATGTTTCTTTAATTACGTGAACTCTTTATTTTTGATATTTTAATGACATTTTAGAAGATAGAACTGCCGCTTCTCTTAGATCGGGTGGTATTAATCAGGTGTGACAGCTAGTTATTTGATACATTTTTAAATCCCACTTGTATTTTCACACAAGTAATCTGGGACTTGATTTCTCAGTCCTGGGTCTGCAATGTCACTTGTGTTTCTGCCCATAATGAGCAAAATAATTGAACCAAATTAACACTATCTATAATTCAGTGCTAGCTTAAAGGCCTTGTTTTTTTTTTTTGTTTGTTTGTTTTTTAATGAAATTATAAAGCATTCTCTCCTCAGGATAAATGTTAATAAATAAAGGTTTGTGAGATCTATATCTTCACCGGGTATCGGTCCAACATTCTCCTTCCCCTGGGGCAGCACTCAATTGCGGGGCTGTAAACATGGCAGGTCCATTTCTTCACTGAGCATGTCTTCTGGGCTGAGTTGCTGCTCAGACACACGTGGGGGCTCTTTCGCCTGGGTCCGGATGCTGGGGACCATTTAGTGCATCTTGGATGCTATTTGGGGATCAGAGTATTAGCATCATGTACAACCTGCATGTGTGTTTGTCAGAAGTGCTATAATAGCTGTTAATTCACCTGCCATATACTTAACTTTAGGGCCCCAGATGATAAGCACTGCCCTAAGGCTCATCGGGCTTTGTAGCCTCAGCACACAGCCCTGTCTTAGAGGCTTTGCTGGTGAGTGTTTTGTGAATTGCTAAGTATAAATATTTCTTGTTTCTCTCATTTTACAGAGAAAGCGGATAAGGCCCAGAATAGACATGATCAAAGTCAGCAAGCAAATATGCTTGAGTTCCATTCTCAATTCCCAGGCCGTCTTCCATTTGCTACACTGGCCTTTTCGGTAAAGCTGAATTGTTAAAGACAATCTCTGCATCATGGATTTAATATTTGGGGAAGTAAAGATAATAGATAGATAGAGGATAGATGGATAGATAGATAAATAGATATGGTGATTTTGGTGATATCTGATAATTGTTTTTCTACATAAATGTTTATGCCAGCTTTATTTATAATTGATAAAAACTGGAAACAACTCCAAGTATATCAACAGGGGAGTGGATAAGCAAAGTATGGTATAATCGTATAATAGAATACTATCTAGCAATGAGGAAAGAATGACAAATAGTTGTGCCATCAAGAATTAACACCTAATAGAAACAAACGATACCTCATAATTTTTAACAGTTGGCAACTACTTAAGACATTTTCAAATACCCTGTAGGCCACCCCTTAGATGGATCCTGCCTCCAGTTTGCCACTTCTTGACAAACATCTTCTCATTTAATCTTAAAACAACCACATGGGGTAAATAAATATTATTTTAATTACCGTTTACCATAAAGGAAATTGGTTTAGAACCATTCAGTAAATCATTCCTTGTAAGTAGCAAGATAGAAGCAAAGCCAGGACTCAAGGCAGGAATGTTTCCAAAGTTCACTCACTACACAGCAGTGGTGATTGTCACCAAGTCCTGCCCTATCTCCCCAGTCTCTCCAATGTCCCCTGGACCATGGCTGATGTGCTGTGCTCCAGCAAAATGGAAAAAAAGAGAAAAGGAAAAAAACACCAATAACTATTAAAAGAAGTTTCCCTCTAGGCAAATCCAACTGGCCCGAAAGATCAGCCTTGAGGCATGGGCCTCCTGTGCGCTGTGCTAGCTCATTCCCACCACAGGCTCTTTCCTCACGCTGTTTGAAGGTAATGGAATGTAATAACTGAAACCTGTGATCCACTTAATGTGTATAGTCCGTAATTTACTATAATGCCTACCTCATTGGCTAGTGTGACGAGTACATGAGAGGCATGCTCATAAATCATCTAAACTAGGCGTGTAAGTGGTGCTCAGTAAATTGCCGCTATATGTGATTACGGTCCCTGCAATCTCCAGGGCATCTCCCCCCAGGACCTAAACAAGGACTCTGATGTCCCTTGTATGTCAGGAGCTCTGATTCACAATGGACCTTTCTTGGTAGCTAATCATGAGGAAATCTCATGACACTTGAGCAGTGCCTGATGTCCCGGGGTAATCATATCTAGTCTCCCTCTATCATCTTCTCTCCCTCCACCACTAGTACCACCATTCTACCACTGAAGGTGAGGCATGGCAGTGGAAAAGCCTTTGATTTGGGAGACAAGAGCAACGCAGTTTGGAACCTGGTCTGGCCCTGGATGTGCCACCTCTGCTCTATCACGCAAGCAATTAGGGCTCAATATCCCCAATTGAGAATGAGAATAATAATTCCTATCTCCTAAATTGTCTTTTTGTTATTGCAGGAATTAAATTAGATGATGTATTTAAAGTGCCTGATACATAGTAGGCACCTGGCAAATTTTAGTTCCTCAACTCCCCTTTTTATTCCTATATCGCCTCTGGCCAGCCTTGTCCCAGAGTGTCACTGAGTAAAGAGTGAGCAGATTATACCAAACTACAAACATTCTTTCTCCAAGCTTTAAACAATGACATGGCACCTTGTAATGAAGGCACAACTATACCACATTCAGCCCTGGACTGGGAATTGAGAAATTAGACATTTATAGACAACCACGAAAGTGCAAACTATCATTTACCTCATTTTAAGACTGGGGAAACTGAGGTTTAGAGAGGTTAAATCACTTGTTCAAGGTCACTCTGCTATCAAGCAGCACACAGAGTACACACCATGACAAATCATTTCACTTCCTACGGTCTCAGTTTCTTCATCCATCAAATAAGATATCAGAAATATCCAGTCATATAAGAAACCCATATTTTTGTCCCAGTCTTTGGCGGTGTTCCCCATAACATTCTTCATTGAGACTAGATGTAGCACCGTTGAAAAGGAGCCTAAGGGCAGTAGCTTGCTCTCAAACACACTGTTCTCAGACAATTGCATTAAAGACAGGTCATGTTTGGTGCTCTGCCCCAGTCTCCTTTCAAGCTGGCCTGTGTGGACACCTGGGTAGTCTCTCTCTGGGATCTAAACTATTTTCAAGTGGCTCAGATTTCCAGGATGGAAAGGATCCTTTTGATATAGATCAAGTTCAGCTTTGATCATTAAACCATTCCCTACTTCCTGTGAATTTTCACCAAAGCGGGGAAACTGAGCCTATGCATTCACATCAGCTCAGAGGGTGGGTGCAATGGATCAAGGCAGGACAGAGGCAGGGGAGACAGCAGTCTCCTCTCAGCTGTATGAAGACACCCTGTTAGGACCAAAATCCAGGGCGAAAAGAGGCACTTTAAATAGAAATCAAATACTGCTACCTTCTTTCTCCCTCTCCACTCCCTTGCAGATAAACACATAAGGCTTATGATTGGATAAAGGTTTGGTTTAATTCCAAGCACAGAAATGGGTTTAGAGGACTGCAGCTTCCTGTCTCCTAACTTCCCTAACCACAAACATTTTTTTTATTATAAGCCATGAAAGCAAAGGGTTATTTAATAAATTAACACTTCAAATGCCTTTGGGTTCAACCCTCAGTTAGTTCTAAGCTCAATCACTGGCCTCCTATTCATTAGCTCCTTCAGTTAGTCCTGCCTCTACTGTCTCTTAATTCCTTCACCTAGAAAGCTTTAGTTCTTATCCTTGCTGTATTTTATGGTTTTACAATACTTTGTTGAATTGCTATATTGTAATATTTCTGCCCTCTCCACCTCCCCCAAATAATCCTTTATGAGGAAGCATAGACACAGTCTGGAATGCAATGAGGTAAGCACAGCAGTCTTTATAGCATTTTACAAATTTCTCTTGGCCTCAGAAATTGCAAAATAATCACATTAAAAAAAAAAAAAAAAAAAAAAAAAAAAAGCCTAGCCTTTTGCCTGCAGGACAATGCATGGTTTTTTATTAAAAGAGGAATTTAAATTCCTTCTGTGCACAGACTGTTTTAACTATAAAGACTTAGAAAATTAATTTTTGCCTATAATCTCTTATAGATAATACTATAAAAATAGTTCCTCTTTAAGAAGCATATTTCATGCAAATATCAAAAAGTCTTTTATCTGTGTTCAAGATTTCTTGTTCTATTTCTGTCCCTTGTTTCCTTCTCTTCATAGAAGATCAGACTTTGAGAGCCCTGGATCCCAGAATGTACTGTTGGGAGGCAGAGCCCAGGGGCCGGCCACAGATTGGCTGGCTTGCCATGTCATAAGCAGAGAAACTGAGGATCCCAGCTGAACTTCCTACTCTGTGCTAAGCACTGTGCCAAGCACTGGGACAGAGAAGTGGTGGATTCAAAGGGCAAGAGAGGCAGGGTTGGCAGTGCAGAATTATAGGGTAGGGAAGGAGATGCCATCTTTGAAGCAGTGTCGCCCAGACTTCCCTTCCTCACAAACCACCTTCAGGATTTCTACTTACTTTAGTTTATTATTTTTAAAATATTTTTCTTTACATTCTTCAATTTTTTTACTTTAATTTAGCCTCATCCTAAGCAGTAATATTGGTAAAAAAAAAAGTCACTGTTTAATAAGCTATTGTGTATTTTTTTCAAATACATATATCTATTAAAGAAATATTCATCTGGGTACCCCTAAAAGTTTTCTCAGGTATATCACTATTCATGTCTCCAATACATGCTAGGAAACCCTGCTATTATGGAGACTGAATGCTTGTGTGCCCCCCAAAATTCATATGCTAAAATCCTAACCCCCAATGTGATGGTGTTAAGAGGTAGAGCCTTTGGGAGATAATTAGGTCTTGAGGGTGGAACCCTCATGAAGGGGATTAGTACCCTTATAAAAAGACGCCGGAACTTGCTTCTCCCTGCTCTCCACCGTCTGAGGACACAGTGAGAAAATGGCTGTCTATGAAGCAGGAAACAGGCTCTTACCATACAGTGAGAGCAGGGCTCATTGTTACCTTCAGCTGCCATCAAGACAGTAAACATATTGCCCACAAAGGATATGATACCTATCCATGCACCAAGTATTGGTTATTTTGGTTTGCTGATTTTCTGTAGGCAACTATGGGATAGTAGAAAGAGCCAGGATATAGAGTCAAATCTGTCTTGGCATTTCTACCCAGATACTAAGCAGATATCTAATCCTAGATAAGTTACTTAAGTCCTGTAACTCTCAACTTGCACACCTATAAAATGGAGATAATTATACATATACATGTAATAATTTCTTTTTTGGAGGGGGAATACAAAACGTGTAGTGTATGTAAACACATAATGCCTCGTACATAATTTGAAATCACATAGCAGGTATATTTTTAATATGAACTATGCAATCATTAGAAATAACAGAATCATAGTAATGAAGACTATAAGAGCAATATTAAAAACTCCTTAAGATATTTTAAAAATATTCCAAAATTCCGATATTCTAATTTTAACATATTCCAGTGTGCTACTGTGTGTGTGTGCATAAAAAAAGTATGCATATTTATAGACAAAGACAGATAAAAATATGGGAAAATAAAAATTTTCTTGTAGTAGGACTGAGAGGCAGTTTGGCTTCATAGAAGTTAAGAACATTAGCTCTTAAACTGGGCTTTAATCCCAGCCAGGCCACCTCCTAAATATATTACCTTAGCTAAATAATAACATAGTCTCTCTAAGCCTCAGTTTCCTTTTCAGAAAAACAAGGACATTAATATTAATATCTACCTCCTAAATTGGCTTAGTTGGTATTAGTAAATTCTGGGATTTAGTAAATTCGTAATAAATAGTATGGATATTAAGGTGATAGGATTATGGTGATACTTTTACCTTTTAATAAGGGATCTTTGTTCATGATAGAAGCTGCAAGTAACCAAATTACAACTACATTCACTGAGTTTCTGTTGTTTACCTCAAAGTTGTCCTGTGGGAAAGCGAGAGAAAAGCAAAGGCACCCCCACCACTAGGCTGCCCGATCAATGCTAACACACACCTGGGCAGCTTGGGACCAAAGCAAAGGGACAAATGTTCACCTCCCACCTGGCACAGTCGAATAGGACCTACCGATCCAAATGCTTTTTTCTCACTCAGAACAAATGCATCTGAAATTACCTGGGCTGTGTGTCTACCACTGCCACTTCCAATTTTACTTTACAGCTACCCTGGAAAATTTTAAACTCTCTTCAATTTAGGCTGCTTTTATTTGTATTCAGACTAAGATAGAGTGTGTGTGCCAGGGGACAACTTGACCATTAAAAAAAAAATTCTATTTGACTACATATATTTTTACCAATTTAGGAAAGCCATCAAAGCAGGCATTTTCACTTAAAAGCTTGGAAATAAAGCTGATATTATCTGGTTAAGGGAGGGCTGGGGAAATCACTTATAGCAAAAATAAAATCCTTTTGTGTATCCAATTTCACATTGCTGTTGTCATGTACAGGATGTATATTCAAATGCGTTTGCATATTTCTAAACTGATCATACATCAAAATTAGAGCCATATTGTTCCTTTTACAGTGAAACTGTTTATATAGGAAATATTGTACCAAACATTCCCTGCCTCCACCCTGGGTTGTGACTGATTACAGAGTGAGATAAAAGCACTTATGTCCACAAACAGGAGAAAAGTCGATAAGCATGCAAGAAATCAAAAGAAGGTGTGATTTTAACACAAACACTATTATCAACAACAACCAAAAAAGATTACTGGAGTTTATGCAAATTCAGAGAAAGCAAAAAGCATATACTTATACACTCTCATTTTGAAAATCAGGGGTTGGGTTAGATAACAATACAATGCAGTCTGGTATAGTTCAAAACAGCCCTGGATGCCGTTTTTGTTTCCATGTGACTGACTGAATTAGTGTCATTTACAAGAGACAGATATGGCCCACTAAGGGGAATCCATTCCCTAATTTACTATGGGAAAAGGTAATTTAAAGCTCACCCCTTGGTTCTTTAGTGTATTTTCTGGAAGGGCTGAGTCAGTTTCAATAAGTACAGTTGAATTTTCCCTCCTCCGCACTCAGCCATTTTTTTCCATCTTCTTCTTGCTCCAAGTACAAAGGGAAATGGGAAGTTGGCAATTATCCTATAAATCCGGGTTATGTTGTTAGGTCAACAGAATTGTAGGTTTGATGGAGCTTAAAGGAATTTTAGAGATTATCCTATCCCACAGCTTTCAAACTTTAAATATTTTGTTAATGAGATCATGTAGAACTCCAACATATAAATTAGGTTTTAACAGTATTTCCCTAGTATAAATTTATTTAAAAAGCAAGCAAGAAAAAATTCTAATTTTCACATTTACCTTTTATAAACTTAACAAATAAGAATAATAAGACGGATTTGATAAATCCCAAATATTGAAATTTGGGATTATGAATGATAGTTAACAGTCTTTTATCTGCCTCATCATCTAGTTTATTGCTATGAGAACATCATTTTTCACAAAAATAAGTAGTATAAAATAGTAACAGTTTTATTTCTTTTAAAATGTAACCAGGAAAATTTATTTTAAAATTTCAAATGTCAGAAGACACTCTATTCAGATGGCTAGTAGACTTATTGGGGTTATTACTTTGTAAGGTATATAAATGTCTAATCACTATGTTGTTTTGTACACCTGAAACTGATAATAACAATAATATAATAATAATAATAATAATAATAATAATAAAAAACACTATTCCAAGGTCTTTACACAAACAAGGCAACCTGGTAACATAAATAAAAGGATTGATAGACTTGAATATATAGAATTTTAGGGAATGTTATTTTTGTTATTATAATTCTTAAAATTGAATACCATTAAACTTTACAATAAAATTTAAATTAAATGGTTACAAAACCCCTGAATATGGTTTAAAAACCACTGATCTAGTCCACCCTTCATATTTTAGAAATAGAATAACCAAGATCCAGAATGAAATAACTTACCCAAAACATATTGTGAAGTAAGTGGCAAAGCTTCCTTAGTTACCCCTCTTCTTCTTATATCTCCCATCTCTCCTTCTCTATAGATTATTCCTTGAGGAAAAAAAAAAAGCCTTATCTTCCATCTTCAAAATAAAGAAAAGCAATAAAGAAACAAAAACCCTCAAAGACCCAATACCCCAACGTCTTCATCATATTTTTACTTATTGTTCTACTCTCGCTTTTTAAGTTTCTTGAAAAGTATTTACAAATGCTATCGCCTCTTTTGTCAACTCCAATCTGACCAACCCTCTGACTCTCCCACCAATTCCAGAGTCTACTTTCTTTCCGCTAAACTTGATTAGTCTTTCACCTACACTAGATTGCAAGCTTTATTATGATAGAAATTTTTGCATTTTGTTCATTGATGCATCCTGATTACCTAATACAATGTCTCAATCATGGTAGGTATTTAATCAATATTTGTTGAATAAACAAATAAGTCATGTTAGAGTCGCTATTATTTGTGAATAATGCACACTATCTAAAATCTCTAGAGGCAGAGTTCTATTTTTAAGTAAAACTTGATAAAGGACTCAAAGAGAAGAGAAATTGTTGGTCAAAAGCAATTGCCTGCCCTTTGATGATACCTCAATAATTTTTTTTAATTTAAAAAATGGAAAATTTTTAAAAATGAAAAGCGATTGCCCTGTAAGGATCACTACAAAAATAATCATTCAATGGCTCTGGAAACACATGGATTGCTGTAAGTGACCAAATTCTAATCTGACTTTGTCACTCAAAGGCCTTCTCAGTTTTATGTTTATCAGTGTAAATGACAAGTAATTCCATTTTCCATAAGTCCTGCAATTTGGAAGCTTATATATGCCCTTTTGATTTTGTCTGTCCAGCTGCCAGTTCATTTTTAAGCTTTTCTCTCTCTTGTCAAATACAGCCTATAGAACCAATGCATAGTAGTAGTATTTTGTTTCCCAAACTCCCATAGTGCTAAGTAATCACATATGACATTGTTTTACCTCTGCATATCATGTATATCACCTCCATATAACATGAGTTGCTATCTTTCCATCCTCTAATAACAATTAATTGCTCATTACCCAGCCCAAATAGCACATAGTTTGGTTATGCTTCACTAAGAAACCACCATAACAATCTCAATATCTTCTAATGATAAAGGCTTATTTCTCACTCATATTACATGTCAGCTACAGGACTCATGCCTGCTCCATGAATCTTTTTTATTCTAGCATCCAGGCTCAGGGATCAGCCCCCATTTGGGGACGTTTCCTTCTTGTGACAGAGGGGAGAAAAAAGCAACGGTTCCTAAAGCTTCTGCTCAGTCATGGTGTGTGACACTTCTGCTCACATCCTATTGGCCAAAGCAGTTCACATGGCAAAGCCTGATGCCAATGGAGTTGGAATATATTCCTGCCACGGAGATGGAGGTCCTGAAGAGGAAGAGGTCCTATAGAGATGGAAACAATGAAGAGGACAGTAAAGATTGTGAGAAAAACAAGTAATAATATTGTCCTCCACAGTTACAAGATGAATATTGGGAAAGACTGGAGTCTAAAGGACTCCCATGTTTCTAGTTAGAGTAGAGCACGTGCTGGTGCCATTTCTCCAGTTCCAAAGTACACAGGGAGAAGCAAGTGATGGAAACAAAGATTATGGGTTCCATTTTGAACATGTTGAGTTATTAATGGCTGTGAAATCTCTGAATCAAAATATCTATTTGACACCTGGTCTCACTGACTTAGATTTGAGAGATAAGAACTGAGCCAAGATCTAGTTCTAGAGCCACCTGCATGTAGATTGTGGATGCAGCCACCTGAGTAGATGAGATCTCCCAGGGAGGGTGAAGAAGGAAAGAGATGAAGGTCTAGAGAAGCACATTCTTAGAACTCCAAATTCACTTGTGGGCAGTGGAATGAGAGCCTACAAAAGAGACTGAGGAGAAGAGAAAGATACAAGGGAGAGTCATGTCATGGAAAGCAAGGGAAGAGATTTCAGGAACTTGTCAATAATATCAAAATACTAATAACTGTCTAACGCTTAGGAGATACCAGTCACTGTTCTAAGCCCTTCACATATATTATCTCAATTAATAGTCATGACAGCCCTAGCAAGTAGGTTCTATTTTGTAGATGAAGAAACTAAAATAGAGAGAATCTAGGTAGCCTGTTCAAGGTCACACATAAGTAAATGTGGAACGATGTGGAACTAAATTGTACAGCTCCAGAAATCACTCTGTGGCACTTTGCTGAACTTAGAAATGGGTTTTTCCTCAACTTAGAAACACGGGTTTCATTCCCACTCTGTCCGTGTGTGCCAGAATCACCAACACTAAGTCTCTTCCTCTTTTTCATATTCCACCCATCCCCAGGTACATCAAATAGGCAAGAAACAGAATTTCAGCCAATGGCAAGCAGGGAGCAGAGCCCATCCATCTGCGGGGCCACAGCAAATCTCCTCAGGGTCAGTGTTTCACTCACCAAGGCAGCTACATCAGCATTGGTAGGCAGATGCCATCTCTCTAATTCTCACTAGATTACTAGACCATGTTGAACTTGGAACCCAAGAGTTCTACTCTCATGACCACCAGCCGGTCTTATTATAATGACTGTCAAAGAAGGCTGCCAGGCCGCCTCAGATTTGGGGTCCCTGAATGAAGGGGCAGGGCAGGAGAGCGAAGCCTAGTGGGTGGGCTGTTTTCTGGTTCTTTTTTTTGTTGTTCTTTTCTGTCTTCCACAAAGCATTTCAGTTTCTGAAAGAGTTCTGCAACTAAACAGATACATAAAGGCTTGTAAACCACTGAAGCAAGTCTCATGAGGCAAGTAACTTCCTCTCCAATCCTGCTTCCTCAACTGTAAAATATGGGAAATAATGTGGGGTTTTTTCTGCCACACAGGATTGCAGTGCTGCACAAATGAAATCATTTCCACAAATGCGGGAGGTATTATCATTACTATCTTTATCACCACGTTACTGAAGACCAGCACCAAGACCCATGCATCAAAATCCTGTCATGGACAGGGCGTATTCTCGGTCAACCCTACTGCACGTAAGATTACATTATTTCAGCTTTAAAATATCCAAGAGCTCTCTGAAATTAAGGCTTTGGATAATAGTAAAGTCTCAGGAATCCAGACACTGCAAATTCAGAATATATATCCCCCTTTGTTGGGAGCTCAAGTAAAATGTACCTTTGCATCAATTGTGAAATAAGGACTTAATGGGGAAACAAGGCTTTGAGGAGAGTACTGACCATATTCTTGAGTTAATCTATAGAGTGTTTTGCTCAGAACTTTAAAAACTATTTTCAAAGACCCTCTTTCTATAAATAATATAGCAATTCTGAACTATTCTTTCCTCTTTGTTATGGCAATTCCCATAAGGGCCTACACACGAAGCTTTTGTTAACTGAGTTTTCTTACTTAAAAATATATTTGCTGAAAATATTCTATAATTTGGATTTTCTACCAAGAATAAAAAAGACCTTTTATTTATGAGTGCTTATTGATGTCATGCCACTGTTTAAATGTTTTCACACATGTATCATCTCACTTTTATAGCAACGTGACAACTCCATGATATATTACAGAGGTGATTATTTTCTTTTAACCAATAGGAAAGCCAGGCTCAGAGAGTTTAAGTAACTTGACCAGTGTCCTGAAGCTAGAAAGTGATAAATCAGAGATACAAACCAAGGATTATCTGATTCTAAATCCCTTCCTCCTAACCATTTTTCTATTCTGTCTCTCAACTAAGATGACATTTAAGATTTGATCAAGGGTAGGCCAATTTAGCAGGAACTTTGCTGCTATGAAACATGCTAAAAGAGTCTGTCTTCACACTTTAGCTGGCATGTTCTTAGAAGACAATAGCCACCGTTGATCAAATCTTTATTAAGTCAATTCAGCCTGGCTGGGTGTCACCATCTGTAGATGCCATGGTAAGTTTGTTTCTCATGATGACTTCCAAGTATCCCTCATTGTCAGGGAGCTGATAAGTTTAAGAAATGACCTGTGTAAGATCACAAAATCACCAAGAAGATGGGAAACGGACATGTTTAACTCAGGGGCTATTAAGCTCATCTACTACCTTCCGCTGGACCCTCTGCTGACATTGCTCCACGCAGCAGCCCGGGCACTTAGAGGGAGGGTAAAGGACGAGAAGCATTAGTCTTTCTTGATTCCTCCCACAAAAGAAAAGAGAACCAGCTGGAAAGGGCAGTGCAGTTTTTCGCGGTAATGCAGGCTTTAGAGGGAGCTGGCCCCAATGTTAGGAATGTGCAACTCTATCTGCTGCTGATTTTCTCCCCAAAGAGGGACCCTCTGGAACGTAAACTTCAACCAAGAATTGGATTTTTCTTACAATGTCAACAATTACTTTGTTATTAAAGAAAAAATCTGGGAGGGAGACAGCAGATGGGCCCATCTGACAGGGGGGAGGGGGGAGGGGGCAGTGTTCCAGGTAGTGGAGAAATTGTTCAAGGACAATTTGTGTGTGAAAATATAACCCCTATAAATCTGCCAGAGCCAACAGGGGTGAAGACAAATCACTTACAGAAATGTGTCAGTCTCTCCCCAGCAAAGCTGACCACAGGCTTAATTTAGGTACACACCCTGTTTGTGCTGGGTTTCAGATTTTTGTTTTATTGGGGTTTTTTTTGTTTTTGTTTTTGTTTTTGTTGTTGTTGTTGTTGTTGTTTTAAGTGAAGCATTGGCAACAAAGAAGTAAATTGATATCAGTTCCCCTGCGTTGTCCCGTTAATAGCATCTCTTGCCTCCTGGTATTTTTAGAGCTTTGATTCAAAATATAAAAGTTATGCCATAATTCAGACCAGCAAGCATATCATTTCCATGGCAATAGAATAATGGCCTAGGAGCAAGACAGCCAACTTTTGTTCCCAATGCCACCATCAACTTCCTTGTTCTTGTCGGCATGACTAAAAAGAATGGAAGAGCTGATCCATTATTTAGCCAGCTGAGAATTGCCTAAGCAGCTCACTCAACCCATTAGGATATAAGTCACATTAGGGCAAGAAATTTTTCTTTCTTGTTCATGCTGTATCTCCAGTGCCTGAGCCATGACTGGTTCATAGTAAGAGGTCAATCATGATTTGTGGCATTAATGAATGAAATATCCATCCATTTTTATATCCTCAAAGACTAACGCAGAACATGCCTGTGTTTTTCTTCTATGGAATTGCAAATAATACTCATTATCTCACTCAACTTTCTCTTGGAGACCACGGATAAACATACTTCTATATTACTTGAAGTGCTAGTAGAAGTTTTCAAACAGGAACTCTACTCTGGGAATATCAGTCATCAACAAATATTTCCACTTAATTTTCAAACCCTTCTCTACCAACTCTTTATTGCAGTGCCTCACTTTCTTAACTGGTGTTCACCAGCTTGAATAATGTAGGTCACAGACAATTAAATAAAGAGCTGTGCTCAGAATTATTGCTCTCTAGATTATCAGATTCCAGTTGTACTCCATTATACTTTTTTAAATGAATGATCTGTCAGCTTTTCACCGGAGGTTTTAGAAGAGAGAATTTTGATGGGACCTTCATTAAGTCACTACTCCTTTCTGGGCCTCCATTTTCTCATCTTGGATAGAAGACAGTTGGACAAGATCAGAGGCACTAATATGGCAACCCTCAGAGTGGATGGAAACCACAGACTCTTTTTATTTGACCTGTACAGAGGTTTTTGGTTGTTTGTTTGTGTATGTGTGACAGAGGGTGGGAATGGTGGGTGGGAGGGGAGGTAGGGGCATTTAGTTCTTAGTTGACAATAGATAAAGGAGTTTTCGCATAAAAATCTGGGAATCCAAATCTCTGTCTTCTCTTTAGAAGTCAGCTCTGGCAATACTGGGCCCAACCTCTCACATAGGAACAATTAGGGGCTGTCCCCTTTCTAGATAGTTTCATCCCTCTGTTTCTCCAAGTGCCCCTAGATCTGTATCACTCCTTAATGTTAGTTACCTAAGTCCTGAACTAGGTGAGCTCTGAAATTTCATTCCGTATTGATCATTCTATTATTCAAGAATTGTATGAAATGTCAGTTGGTATTGGATCACTATCAAGCGTTTAATGAGGTATACATTAGGTAAAACTCTGTGTTGTCATTATATATGATTTATTTATTTTTTAAGATCATAGGGACACTTGATGTTCTGGGTCTCAGTTTCCTCATCAGAAATGAGGGGGAATGAGCTGCAAAACATGGTCTATGAGGCCCAGAGGTCCCATGCAATCCATTGGTCTCACTATGAATATAAAACTAAAGTCTTTGAATGCTGCCTGTGTTGCTGCTTCTCAAATATGCCGTCATTAACATGAATGACTATAAACTGTAACAATTTTCTCATTGACATTCTTCTAGTCAATGAAGTAGATAGTATAACTTGTAAGATGGTACATTTTTCCCATGGGCCTCAATAAAGCTATTTTTATTTTGAATGGAAAATAATGCAGCCCATAAATTTAGTTTATTTTTTTCTGAGGAATCCCTTCCATTTCTCAAATTCTGTGATTCTGTGTTTTGTTTAATGCCTTTTTCCACCCAGAACTGGAGATAGTCTATAAATATCATATTGGTAGAAAAGAATAAAAATGAAATTGCATAAATATGTTCTAAATGCTTTTCAATACAGTTGCGTTCTGGCCTCACAGGAGCCCTGTGAAGTAGATATTATCATCCTACTTTTACTGTGAGAGACTAGTAAGAGCTGCAACTAACTCAGTGTGGTCTGATTAGAAATTCCCAGCTTTCCCCACCATACGTCACGACCTTCTAGAAAAATCTGTTTCCCAAAGTGTAAACCATGACATGATTTTAGATGGAAGTAAGCACTAATGAGTTCACTATCCCTCCATTACTATTGAATAGATATATACTTCTCATCAAGGAACCTATTATTTTAGGTGTAAAAATTTGTAAATTACTCAGGTTTATCATTACTTCTTATTAGTTTTTTTTTTTTTTAACTTTTTAACAATATTTTTGTTTCCATTGTACTTATTTTTATGGTTTATGGCAAATGACACTGATTTTTCTTTTAGTCACAAAAATTTTTTAAGTGAGTCAATATAAATAAATGAATAAATAAATAAATAGATGGGGAGATCACACAGGTGGCAAATTGATAAAGCAAAAATCAGAGAGAAAACATGCCAGTGTCTGAAGTTGGAGAAACACTAGTCTGAAGGAGGAGGTGTGTAGTCACAGCTCTTGAGAGGAACCTACTCTATTTACAAGTTGAAGTCCCTCCCTAGAGAGCAGCCATCTTACTGGCTGAGTATGGAAAATAGCCAGAAAAAATGAAGTGTCAAGAAAGATGCCAATCAAAGAAGAGATACCCTTTTTTTTTTTTTTTTTTTTTTTTTACTTCTCAAGGTTCATCCTCTTTTCCTCCTCAATATACCTCTGTCCTGTCCCCAATTCCACCCAACCCAGGGCATACCATTTTTCTATTAGGAAGCTCATGCATTTTTAAATCCAGCTTAATTGGTTACTGACGTATCTGGCTCCTGTCTTGAACACTGAAGTCACTCAAGTTAAGAAACAATTTTCTTCTCTCCTCAGTACAGCAATTGAAAAGTATCTGCATACAAAAAAGTAACATAGATACACAAAACTTCCATCTGAAAGAAAGAACATCAACAAGAGCACAAAGTAGAAAACACCAAGCATTTAAAAAGACAGTATCAGTTTCATTTTATTTAAATGCTCCATTATTTGTAATAAATACTTAATAGCTTGAAAATCTAATTTTTCCACTACCAATTTTATCCTTGGCCACTTGGCAAAAACTGACGTTTTTCTATTCTGCTTCTGTTACCCCAATGCAGAAGCTGGAGATTTGGATGTGTGAGTCCTAAATCATGAACCATTACAATAATATTAACTCTGTGCTGGAAGTAGCACCAAGAGTTATCAAGACCTAGGCTGTTACAAATTATTGGAAGCAGACTACCTCTCCACCCTATGTGTTATAGAGAACAGAGACTCAAAACATGCAGCGAATAGAGACAGAAAGTCTGTAAGGATAGTTGATCTGTAATAGAAACCCTTTTATAATTTAGAAGATACAACTGCATCTAACTTTTATACTGACCACATCTTACTCATGGCATAATTATTGTAGGATTAAAAATATATGACAAATATGCCATAAATCCCCTATCCACACCATGGCACACATTACTAATCAACCATCAAACTCTTTCCTCCTGTAATGGGGCAAGGAAGGAGGGTCAGAAAGGGCAATAATCCCCCCTATTCCTGATGTGTCTTTCTTGTGGAGTGAGCACCATTAGCATAACACTTCTGGTTTCACTATCTCCTCACTTATGCTTCCCCAAGGAAGGAAAGAACACCAACCACGGGTCGCCAAGCACACTCACCCAGGAGCACGTGCTCCTGAGTCTTTTCTACCAGCTAATGAATGTCTCGTGAAAACCTTGGCTTGTAGGGGAGGTTTGCAGTGACCCAGGGCTGCCTAAGACTGGGTGTTATTTCTTCATTGCCAGAGATAAGAATGGGGAAACCTACTTGCGCAGTAGATATAACTTACATTCTCTAATACCAACTTTAGCAATCACAAAGATGATGTTTGACTCTTTCTGGGTTACTCTTTTGTCCAGTTCTAATTAATTCAGGCCTTGGGCCAAAAGAAAGGGTGATATTTACCAGGTCTATCAAGATCCCTCAGGATAGCAATTGATTAGGCCGTTCGCAGAAAATTAATGTGCAGACTAATATACTTCAGGAGCCATAAAGTGCTGCAGTTTAAGTTAAAGAGAGACAGTGAAGTCAGTGTTGTTTAGGGCGATCTGTTGACCACCTAGGCTAGACCCTACACTGGAGTAGTTCTTTCATCACCAAGTTTCAGAGATTTTACAGTCCAGAAAATCAATTCTGTCATTGCTGCAGAGATAGTCTGTCCTAAGCAACTAACTGTTCAAACTCAAAAGCAACTCTCATATGCTTCTGGTGGAAATATAAATTGGTACCATCTTTTTATGGGCCAATTTAGCAGCATATCGCCATATTGAAAATTTATTTACACTTTGTCATGGCAGTTTCACTTCTGTGTATCTATCTCACAGAAAAGGCACAAAAATACATGTTCAGTTTATTGCAATACCTATTGTTATCATAGAAAATTGGAAACTAAATGTCCAACAATAGAGAAATGGTTAAATAGATATAGGACACTTGCAATAGTTGTTTTTTGAAAGATTTTTATTAAAATATACCTAACGTATAATTTTACATTAGTTTCAGGTGTAAAGCATAGTAATTCAACATTTATATACCTAAAGAACTGATTACCATGATAAGTCCAGCAACCATCTGACACCATACTATGCTATTACAATATTGTTGACTATATTCCCCATGCTCTACATTACATCCCCATGACTTATTTGTTTTATACCTGGAAATATGGACCTCTTAGTCCCCTTCACGTTTTCCACCCTATCTAAAATTTTCAATTACAGTTGACAACTCAACATTATTTTATATTAATTTCAGGTGTACAGTATAGTGGTTACATTTATATAATTTTAGAAATGATCCCTCTGACTAGTCTAGTACCCACCTGGCACTATACATAGTTATTACCATTTTATTGACTATCTTCCCTGTGCTTTATTTTATATCCCCATGATGATTTTGTAACTTCTTAATCCCTTCATCTTTTTCACCCTGCCCTCCAAGCTCCCTCCCACCTATCACCCCAACAAATCTAGTACCCATCTGATACCATACATAGTTATTACAATATTATTGACTATATTCCTTATGCTATACTCTACATCCCCATGATTACTGCGTAACAACCAATTTGTACTTCTTAATCCCTTCCCCTTTTTCACTCACCTCCAGCCCCCCTCCCCTGGCAATCGTCAAAATGTCATGAGTATATTTCTATTTTGTTTGTTTAGTTTGTTCTTTAGATTCCATGTATAAGCAAAATCACATTGCATCTGTCTTTCTCTGTCTTACATACTCCACTCAGCACAGTATCCTTCAGGTCCATCCATGCCACTGCAAAAGGCAAGAATCCATTTCCTTCCATGGTCCAGCAATATTCCATTGTATATATGTACCACCTCTTCTTAATATTCATTCTTCCATTGATGGTCACCTAGACTGCCTCCCCATCCTGGCCACTGTAAGCAATGCTGCAATGAACATATAGATGCACTGAAATAGCCCTGAAATAGCATTTTGGGCTTCTTCAGATGAATATCCAGAAGTGGGGATTACTGGGTCCTTCTTTGTCTCTTGTTATAACCTTTTTTTTAAAGTCTATTTTGTCTGGTATAAGTACTGCTGCCCCAACTTTTTTTGTTTTTTTTTCATTTCCATTTTTATAAATATCTTTTTCCATCACTTTACTTTCCGTCTGTGTGTGTCTTTCAGTCTGAAATGAGTCTCTTGTAGGCAGCATATGTAAGGGTTTTGTTTTCTTACCCATTCAGCCACCCTGTGTCTTTTGAGCATTTACTCCACTTACATTGAAAGTAATTGTTGATAGATATGTAGCTATTGCCATTTTAGTATTCATAATTTTGATTTTTTTTTTTTCAATCTTAAAAAATCCCTCGAACATTCTTTGTAATACTTGTTTCATAAGAGTGAACTCCTTTAGCTTTTTCTTGCTTGGGAAGCTCTTTATCTGTCCTTCAATTCTAAATGATAGCTTCGCTGGGTAGAGTAATCTTGGTTGTAGGTTGTTGCTTTTCATCATTTTGAATAGTTTGTGCCAATCCCTTTTGGCCTGCAAAGTTTCTGTTGAGAAATCAGCTGACAATCTTATGGGAGCTCCCTTATAAGTTACAACTTGCCTTTCTCTTGCTGCTTTTAGGATTCTCTTTGTCTTTAACTTTTGACATTCTAATTATAATGTGTCCTGGTGTGGGCCTGTTTGGGTTCATCTTGTTTGGGACTCTCTGCACTTCTTGGGCTTGTATGTCTATTTCCTTTACCATATTAGGAAAGTTTTCAGTCATTATTTCTTCAAATAGGTTCCCAATCCCTTGCTTTCTCTCTTCTCCTTCTGGTACCCCTATGATGCAAATGTTGTTACTCCTGATGTTGTCTCAGAGGCCGCTTAAACTATCCTCATTTTTTAAAAATTCTTTTTTGTTTTGGCTGTTCCAATTGGGTTTCTTCTACCTTGTCTTCCAAATCACCAATTCGATCCTCTGCTTCATCTAGTCTGCTAGTGATTCCTTCTAGTTCATTCTTCATTTCAGTTATTGTATTCTTCACTTCTGACTGTTTTTTTTCCTAATGGTTTCTATGTCCTTTTTATGGCTGTTATATCTTTGTTGAAGTTTCACTGTTCCTTGAGCATCCTTATAACCATTGTTTTGTACTCTGTATCTGGTAGGTTGCTTGCTTCCATTTTGTTTAGGTCTTTTTTTCTGGAATTTTCTCCTGTTCTTTCATTTGGGAAGTATTTCTTTGTTTCCTCATTTTGGCTGCCTCTCTGTTTCTATGTATTAGATAGATCTGCTATGTCTCCCAGTCTTAGCCAGGTCGCCTTATGAGGCACTGGCACAGACTCCCTGGTCACCTGCTCTGGGTGCTCCAGGAGTATCCCTTGTGTGGGTTATATGTGCCCTCCTGTTATAGTTGAGCCTTGATTGCTATTAGCACATCAGTGGGTGATATTGAACCTCAAGCTGCTTGGCTGTGGGATTTGGCTACATCCATCATTTATAGGCCGTTGTACAGGGAGCTTCCCTCACTGAGTAGGATTTGCCCCAGCAGACTCTGGTGCCTATTAAGACCACCCTTTGGATGTGCCACTTGTGAAGCTAGTTGAGTGTTGCTCTGCTGTGGTCTGCAGCCAGCCTGGTGGTATGTTGGTTCTGGGGCCTCTTGTGAGGGCTATGGTATAGGCCCAGGTCACCACTGCCTTTGACTGGCCAGGGACTATATGGTAGAAGCTAGAAAGTGGTCCACGGTTATTTGCTGCCTGTGCTAACCTTGGAGGTGTGTGGGAGAGGCCATGCTGTGAACTGAGGATGTCTGCCACCAATTCTGGGCCTAGGGTAGCTCTGCAAAAAGCCGGGACACCCCGAGGCCTGCTGCCACCTGCCAGCTCCCTTCAGGTTCAGCCCCTGATAAATCCTCATGTGGTGCATAAGTTGGGTGGGGCAGGATCTCTGGCAGTCACTGGAGTGGGAAGAGTTATGGTCAACAGTTTCATGTAGACTCTGGATTGGTGTCACTGCTGAGCCTGGAGCTACTCAGAAAAAGTCTCAGAGCACACTGAGTCAAGCTGCTGCCTTCCTGGGTCCTCTGGACTCTGATAGTTTTTCAAGAAAGAGTATAATACAGGTAGGGCTGGCTGCTCTTTGAGAAAGTGCCTATGGTGTTGGGGCAGAGTCTCAGGGAGTCAGCAGGGTGGAGCAGGGGAGCTCACCAGACCAGTGAGATTCAGCTTTGGCTGTAAGTGTAGGAGGAGGGCTCAATACAGGAAAGATGGCACCTGCCTGCTGGCTGCATGGGAGAAGGACCCCATGCAGGGAAAATGGCGACTGTTCTCCAGCCCTCAACTCAAAGGCACACACCTCAGTCTACCCCCCATGTGCCTCTGACACCCCCTGAGTCACTGTCACTCCACAGAAGCCCAAGGTGAGTGCCTGGGAGTAAGTCTGTGCATGGGCCATTTAAGAGGACATCTGGGTTTCCTGCAGCCTTCCATCTCACCCAGATGGTCAGAATTCCCACTATTTTTCACAGCCAGATGTTGTGGGGGGCTCTTCTTCCCAGCACCAGGACTCTGGGCTGGGGAGGCCAGTGTGGAGGTAGGGTCACTCACTCCTCTGGGAGGAACCTCCATGGCTGAGATATCCTTCCCTGTTCTCAACTGCCTCACGGAACTTTGTGTCCAGGCCATTTCCCATCTCCAGCCCTCCTACCAGTCTCATGTGGCTTCTTTTTTATATCCTTAGTTCAGCCAGACTTTAGATGGTTCTCCAGGTTGATTGTTCTATAATTTAGTTGTAATTTTAAGTGTTCACAGAAGGAAGCAGGTACAGTGTTTGTCTACTCTGCCATCTTGGATGTCCTCTCCAGTTGTTTTATTTTTTTAATGCAGTACATCTATACTATGTGTCAGTGATGGCATTAGAATAGGTGAAAAAGGAATGTCCATTATTATTTTATATTTTTTCCATTTGAAATTTGAAGTGAATATGTATGAATCTTATAACTAATAATTAATTAAAAATTGATCAAGGAGGTAATCATTTTTAATTCACAGTATTTTTTTGTTTCTGAGAACAAGATGCTGCTGCCTGTCATTTGGGGTACCCTACATTATTACAGTGCCTGGAAGCTGAATGGGTAATCAGAAGGCTGGTGGGTGAGCATTGAATTGGGGCCAATGTAGCAGTTATCTGGAGGGACAATTCTCTAAGGCCCAAGTGGGCCTGATATATCATGAGTAATACATAGTAGAAAATTTTGAAACTACCAAAAAAGTACAAAGAAACATAATTGACTTAATTTTACTATCGACATAAACTTGCATGTTTTAAATTAAAAATATTTCCTTTTAAAAACAATAGTATTTTGAATATCTTCCCATGTCAATAAACATGTTTCTATTACATTCTTAATATGTGCATATTTTTCCTTATTAGGGTTGTACCATGATTTATTTAGCTAATCTTCTATTTCAATTACTTATGTTGCTTCCAACTTTTTGTTATTTTAAACAATGTTCTAGTGTGAACTTTTATATTCCTTTTTGTGAACTTGTCCAAAATTTTCCTTAGCATAATTTCATAGAAGTGAAATTTCTGAGTATGAGGGTATGCTGTATCTAAAGGACTTGGTATATATATATATACTGCCAAATGACTTTCAGAAGGTCTGTACATACTGGCACTTTCCCCAGCGGGGCAATTCCATTTTCTCTTACAGCCTAAGACTGGCTACTATTTAAAATAGTGCCAAGTTATCGGTCATAAATCTAATCTTATTTTTTAATTTAAAATTTTTGTCAACAGTGATGATAAAAACTGTTTAATACATTTATCAAACATTTGAATTTGTTCTTGTGTGACATCCCTGACACTATCATCAAGGAAATGGTAAAATGTGTTGCTAAGAGCACAGACTCTGGACTGATTACCTGAGTTTGAATCCATGCTCTATCTCTTTCTAGCTGTGTGGCCTTAGGGAAGTTACTTACCCCCTCTGTGCCTCAGTGTCTTCATCTTAATGTTGATAGTGCTTACTGCTAAAGGTTAAGGACATGCAAGCATTTTGCACAATGAGCTACTGTTATTGTTTGCCTATTTTTCAATTGGTGTGATGGACTCTTTAGGTGGATATAGTGAAGAAGGCAAGGTAAGGAATATCTAGAAGTAGTAATGGCGTTAACAAAGGCATAAAGGAACATTACTGTAATGCTAGCTCCACTTGAACCTTTCCAATATTTTCATATGTTTTAAAGAATGAAGAACAAGAATGGTTTCATGCATTGTTTTCCACTTCATGAAACCCAATGTAAACCAAATGAAAAAAAAAAAAAAAAACATTGACAAGTCAGTAACATGTAGTTTTCTTGGTCTACGCATGACACTGCCCCCTGGGTCTAGCAGTTCCTAGGTTGTGATGTCACAAAAATACCTCTGCTCTCCCTGTTATGCAGCAGAAACGGTAATTTTTAGAACCCAATTTTATGCTCTAATGTTGTCCTCAGGCTTGGGTGACACTATCTAGAAATGCATACAGTCCCAGAAATTTCATGGAGGGTCAAAAGGAACCTCATTGCTCATCTAGTTCAACTTCTTCATTAACAGAGAAGGTTCTGGATTACTACAGTCACAACAGATCCAATAATTGAGCGGAGAGTTCAAAGGGCTTCTAACTTTTGGAGTTTAGGAGTCTTCTATGTAATTTGTTTGAAAATGTTTAAACTCAACCCCAGTTGATGGGATCAACTAAAGATGGAGGAGATACAATTAGTTGACACACCCCGTGAAGCCCATACATCCTGTCCCAGAATGGCTTAAGGCATTTTACCGTTTCCCCACAAATAAAACCTAGCTGGACAATCAGCTCTAATGAGTCTTTTGGAGCATAAATTAATATAAGACCTAGTATTATATTATATTATATTATATTAATTATATTATATTAATTATATTATATTATATTATATTATATTATATTATATTATATTATATTATATTATATTATAGACCCGATCTTACATTATAGTAAAATAAGACCGGTTCTTACATTAATTTTTGCTCCAAAAGACGCATTAGAGCTGGTTGTCTGGCTAGGTCTTATTTTCAGGGAAACACGGTAGGTAAGAAATTCTTTAATTATAGTCTTTGTAGTATAGTCTGCTGTTAGCTAACTTCTATGTTGTTATTTGCCTTTTATTTGTACATTGTGTTTTGTCTCCCATAGTAGGTTGTAAATGCCTTTAAGGTAAAGACTGTTTTCCACTTTTTGTTACCCCCCATATTTCTTGGCATGGTATATGACCCATGACTATTCAAATTTGGTCAAGCCTTAGTTTCCTATTCAAAAAAAATATTGATAATAATGATGCCAACTTCATAGCATTATTATGAGGATTACATCTGAGACAACACATACCTAGCTCCTAACATATGTTATGAACTCAGTAAACGAGAGCTATTTTATTGCTGTTTGTTGGATTGAATTTTTACATCCCATACATATGGAATGCCAAGAACCATGCTAGAAAACGAGGAAAAAGTGTATAATACATGGTTCTCTTTTAAGGAATTCATAATCTAACAACAACAACAAAACCCCAGACATTTAAGTATTCAATTATAAGGACACATAATAGAAGCTCAGGTTGGCATATGTATAAAGTGCAATGAGAGTATAACTAAGGGAGTGACTAATTTTTCCTAGTGCCTTGAAGCATGAAGGGGAGTTTTCCTATAGACAAGGAAGAGGCATATGCTTGGAAGAACAGCATAAGCAAATATATGAAGCACTGGTTCTCAAAGTGTAGTCTGGGGATCTGTGGGCATCCCTGAAACCATTTCAGGTGGTCCATCAGGTAAACATAATGACCATAATAATACTAAGATATTGTTTGTTTTTTTCCTTGCATTCTTTCACAAAAGTATAGTGGCATTTTCCAGAAGCTATATGACTTGTGATACTCATCATATTGAATGTAGAAGCAGCTATGAGAATACAACTGTCTTCCATTACAGAGATTTCTGAAAATGTAAAACAATGCCTCTCTTTTTGGTAAGTTTCTTTGTTTTGAAAAATATGGCTTTTTATTAAAAATATGTTACGTCAACATGTAATTGACTTTTACTGTTATTTTTAAATGAGTTAATGAATATTTAAAAATATTTCAATTATTTCTAATATGGTAAATATCTATATATCTATGTAGCCATTATAAACAAAAGCTCTTTGAGGTCCTCAACAATTTTGAAAGTGAAAAGGGTCCTGAGACCACTAGCATAAAAATATAAAATTGCATGGTGTGTTCAAGGAATAAATGAATAAATGAATACATGCAGTTTGCTGCCTCCAGTTCTTTTTGGAAGTAGACAGAGTATAAATTATAAATATATACATCACACATTCATACACAATGAATATGATTATCATATACTCTCAGCCTATGAATAACAAATAACATACCCCAGAATGCTGAAAGGGTTAACCTGAATTTATTGGTAATTTTTGGAAAGGAGGAGGGAGCAGATTTAGTTAATCCAGTGAAAGTCATCGCATATAAATTTGCAAACTAAAATACTCCCTGGGCTGAGGTCATGTGTTTAATTTTAGCAAGTAGGGTGAATATGGTTGGTTAGGTATTTATACTAAGCAGTAGACTGAGCTGGAGATAGGTTTGACAGTGGAAACAGTGATACAGCCTTTATTATTTTCAATGCAAGAAAAATGAACTATTAATGTGATGTTCTGGTTGAGAATTTAAACTCTCAAAAAATCTGGAAATTCAAAGTCATGGTACCCATAGCAACCATAACTCTGCCCCCTTGCATGCCCAGTGTGGAGTATTTTGTATTGCAGTACATGCTGTGAAATCTATGCCTAAATGTGCTATATAGCAGAGTTACAGTTGCTGTGGGAACTGTAACTTTGAATTGCCTGCCTTTTGTGTCATTAAACTTTCAGCTGAAGTATTGCATTAAAGAAATTTTTTTTTTCTTCCACTGTGTTTCCTCATTTAAAAAAAGAAATTGATTGGGTATTTAAAAAAAAAAAAAAAAGAAGAAGAAAAGAAAAAAAGGATGTAAATGATGTTAGACCTAAATGGAAGGATAGCACATTCTTATTTCCGAGATATATGCACTGACAGAGCATTAGTGAATTACCACATTTACATATTTCAACCTGCAATAACAAGTCATAAAATAATCCTCTATTATATAGCACCTTTAATCCTAAAGGGTCCCATCACACACATAGACATACAGTTACCGAACCACATTGGACAAGAAAACTCAATAAATATTTAACAGCACCCAACAAAATTATACAGTGCTTTAGGACAAGCAGTAAGAAAGAAAGGCACTGTCATCAAGTGGTCGGAACACAAACCAAGAGTGGGAAATCTCACGCTCCATTCTTAGTTTTATGATAACATCGTCTCTCTCTCTCACTCCTTGACCTTGATTTGAGTCAATGATTTGAATCCCTTACAACTCTGGGTATTCCATTTCCTCTGTCTGATTACTGAGGAAGTATTTCTAGGACCAACGGCAAGAAAAGACTTCAAAAGGTCATTTGGGTGTGTCTACTACTGCCAGCCAAGGAATGTACCTACATATTCAAGAACACACAACTTCTACTACAAACTTATACCACAAAGGCAAAATAGTAAATATTTTAGGCATTGAGGGCCATATGGTCTCTGTCACAAATACTCAACTCTGCCATTTTAGCCACAGACATTACATAATGAGCATGGGTGAGTTCCAATAAAATTTATTTATGGACACTGAAATTTGAATTTCACATACTTTTTATATATCACAAAATATTACTCTTCTAGTGACTTTTTTTCAACCATTTAAAAATGTAAAACACATTCTTAGCTCATGGGTTGTACAAAAACAGGTCGTAGGCTAGTTTGCCAACCCATGCTGTAGAAGTTTGGGTTACATGTCAGGCTTAAGGCTGCCTTTAGAAAGAGGTGTGCTTCTATTTAACTAGCTCCCCATCCCAAAAATAGTATATAATTTTTTGTGTATATAGATCTAGATCTATATTTAGATGTGTATATGTAGATTTAGATATATACATATACATGTGATATATAAATTCATTATACATCTTGCTAATATACAGGAAGTGCAGCATAGGTGTACAAATAATAATAAAATATTCAACACTTTTCACTGTAAATTCCATATAGCCAATCTATTCTCATTGAATGCTTTTGTTTACAATTTGCTGAACTCTTTTATCCATATAAGTGCAATTTACAAATTAGTGTAGTTCCAACTTGAATGTTGGTTGGTATTTTCCTTTATATTAAGGAGTAGCACAAAAAAGAAAAAAAAAAGATGTATCCCAGCACTTCACTGTTTTGTCAGTGACATGAGCAACTTCTTTGCTGAATCAGATAATAGCTTTCAAATATTGCCTCAGTTTTTTTTTTTTTTTGTACTATTCATAATATAATTGGCCATATTGGCTATAGACCTGACACACATTTAAGTTTAATCTGTATATTAGGATTCTCAAAAAAAAAAACAAACAAAAAAAAAAAAAACAAAAAAAAACAGAACCAATAGGATGTATGTGAGTGTGAGTGTGTGTGTGTGTATCTATAGATCTACATCTACATCTACATCTATATCTATATCTATATGGTTCACATGATTTATGGAGGCTAAGAAAGCCCAAGATCTGTAGTTGGCAAGCTGGAGACCCAGGAACACTGATGTGTATTTTCAGCCTGAGTCCAAAGGCCTGAGAGCCAGGGGAGCCTATGGTGTAAATTCTAGCCCAAAAGTTGGCAGCCTTGAGACCCATGAAGAGCCAATGTTTCAGTCTGAGTGCAAAGGCTGAAAAAACCCAGCTCAAGTAGTCAGGCAGGAGTTTCCTCTTACTAAGACTTTTAGTTCTATTCAGGCTATCAACTGGATGAGGCCCACCCATCTGAGGGAAAAGCAATCTGCTTTATTCAGTCTACCGATCCAAATGTTAATCTCACCCAAAAACATCCTCACAGACACGTCTAGAATAATGTCTGACCAAATATCTGGACATCCCATGGCCCAGTCAAGTTGACACATAAAATTAACCATCACAATCTACAATGTTAACATTTTCTCCATCACTCTCTTAAGTCTAAGCAATCAACAGCACAATAAATCAAGCACTGATTTGTAATGTGTGCTGAGTCCCATGATCTAAATACTCCCACCACAGCCAATTTCAAGCTACCAACATAATGCCAATGGACATGTATTGGGAAAAGATGCACAGTAGCACAACGTTATATTGTTTTGCAACCATAAAAATGCAAAATGTAAAAATAACCTCAAGAGTATAGATAATAGTAAAATGTAGTAAAATAATTGGAAAGTGATGTTTTGAATATGTATTACCTTTGTTTTCAATATAATTTAATTGTGAGTTTATATAATTTAATGTTTAATAATAGGTGTGTTTAATAGCTTGCAAAATTCCTGAAAATGTAACTACCAGCTCTAGCGAGTCTATGAGAGCTGGTTCCAGCACACTCTGAGAATGGTCTTGTGTAAGCCAAGTGAGGCTCATCTGGTCCCCTACCTCTTTGGGAAAAGCCTGCCCGATTTCATTTTGGCTAACGCTTCTTAAAGTATTAAAGATGAGAACATAAACAATCTCACTATTCTTCTTGGTATTACTTTTCCTCTGAAGTACTCAGATCTCTTTATACTCTTAGTGAATTACTACATTTACATATTTCAACCTGCAATAACAAGTCGTAAAATTATCAGTCTGCGGCATGGCAAAATGTAGGTGGAAGCAGCCAAGGGACTTTCTGGCACTTCCATGGGTTTGGTTGACAACCTAGCACAGGGGCCTGCCACTACATAGATGACCAGTCTGGATAATTCTGCCACAATTATCTGGGAAATTTTGACAAAGCCAGAATTAGGGCTTGAGTCCTGCAGATAATTATAGCCATGGATGAGAAGACACAGAAAATCAGTGAAGAATGGTCCTCTTGACTTGCAGGCTAGTGATTTACCTACCATACCCACTCCGCTTCTAAGTAATGAGTTACTTAATGCTTGTCAAGTAATTCAGGATATAAATCACAAAATACAAGGCATCATTAATGTCCATTTGAAACTGCACAGAGAAATTTTTAGTAGGCATTATATGAGTTCCCCAGTGGAGCCAAGACTTTATGTCTGTTCATTGCTTGTCTTCTTTTTTAAAAATCAAGTATGGCAAGATGTTTTAATAACCTCACATGGCAGGGACCTGTGTTTTTGAAACGATCTAAGCTGTTTCCAGCAATCCCTTTAAGACCCTGCTGGGGGTAAATTTGATCAAATTCTTTATTAATATGTGGATCACAAATGAGTCTGAAGAACAAGAAGCCTGTATGTCATGACCACCCTTTCCCCAGCACCTCACCACCTGAGATGGAATGGTGTGGAATTCCAGATATAGGGCAAGGTCACAATTCAGTCAAAAGTTATATATACACCACTGCAGTGCATGCAATTTAAAAGAGTGTGTGGGGTGGGGGTGGGGGGGACTTAGTTATTTCTAAACTAAATAACCCATAAATATCAAGGGCACTTGAAGGCAATGAATTGTTGAAATTAAGGGGTGTTTGGGTGTATTTGTGATTGGGGTGAGAGAGTGGGACTTGGCTTTAATTTACAAACAAATTAGAAAAACTAAATAGACTCAGCATTGCTGTTGTAACTGGAAATGGCTTGGGCAAATTTAATCCAACTTCCCTGAGACTACTTGATCTATCTTGGACCTGGGAGGAAAATCAAGATAGGAAGTCTTCATCTCTAAGGGCAGAGGAACTTGGGCCGCCAGTGCCCAAAAAGGGCATCACATGACCCCTCGCCGGCGGGGTTCTTTCTCCGAGTTCCCTGCTTCTGTCTTGGTTCTGGTCTTAAGTCCATGAGAAATCTTTCCCAAGCTACCGCTTTTATTGCCTGGACCTACGCCTACCTCTCCTAGGAGTTAGAGACCTACACCTACCACACAGCCCAGGAGACGCGACAAACAGGAGGCGCCCCAAATTTAAGATGTAGCTCAACCTTTGACCACTAGAGGTCTCCTGGAAGGCAATGACCCGTATAACCCGGTTTATCCTTCTTTAAACCAATCGACTTGTTGCATTAAGACTTGGCAAGCTTGCTGTGCTGGAGGCCACCTTATTAATAACGCCACCCACCCTCACTGCTCCCTATGGCGCCAGGTTTGCAAGGAGGAGGGGACTAGGCGGTGGCTGACCCTCAGACAGTGCTGGCTTTTCAATCCACGAATCAATCTGCAGACTCTGGGGCTACCCCTTCAAGCCCCACTTCTTGACCAAGCAGGACGGGAGAGAGCCCCTAACTCGAGGTCCCCAGGTGGGCAGCGCGGAGTCCCACGGACTTCCAACCAGCAATGGACTAGCCAAGGGACCACTGTGCAGAATCACGTAGTGTCAGATCCACCAACAGGCCAGGATCCACCCTCCTCGCGCTTCGCCCGGCTCCTTCCTCCCCGCCGCCCCCCCCCCCTTCACCTCCTCCCTTTGCCTCCCGATCGTCAAAGTGATCCGAGTTAACCAGAGACAGGAGATGAGGGAATCATTCACCGGCCCTGTTATGATCCATACGGTATTTTCTGGAAAAATTAGCGTCTTCTAGCTAGAAGATAAAAGAAAAAAAGGGGTGGGGTAGTTGAGGGGGAGCAAGAAAGGAAGCAGCCAGGTTGAATTCCCAGTCTTTATCAAGCAATTCGCTCACCAATGAAAGAAAGCTGCAGTGGCAGATTCGAGCCACATGCGGTAGTGTGTAGCAATTAGTAGATAAAATGCTGACTAAAGTGCTAAAACATGAAGTATTATTGTAGCCAAGGTCAAACATGCTTCAGTTGTCTTTTGCAATTTGGGGGAGGGGGAGGCCCGGAGGTGTGCAGAGAGGTTTGAATTTTCGAAATGGTCGCCTTCTTTCTTCAAACTGTACTTTTTTTTTTTTTTTTTTTTTTTTATGATCCTGTTTATTATAGTCCAAGCTGCCTAATTATGTCACTGCTGGTTTTTGCAACCAACTTAATCCTCCTGATCCTTTATGAAACGTTTCTTAGACACTGAATCATGTGTCCACTACTCTCTCACTCCCTTGAGGGGTAAGAATGATTTTTAATTTTTTACCTTTTAAATAAACCAAATAACTTAAAACACAGAGTTTGGATTTTTGGCTAGCAAAGCAGCAGCAGTATAGATGTGTGGGTGTATGTTCCTGTGTTTCAATATAAGAGCCTGGAAATAGTGGGTCATATAAACATAGGCGGCTTTTATCCCCCCACTCCTCTTTTATACACAGTGAGTCCCAACTAGAAGCTTTTCTATTGATAAATAAAGCAGTTGCTTTCATGATTATAACTGTCCTGAATGGATTGTCTTCTTACAACATTCAATCTGTTTATGAGTATTTACTTTACATTAGCCCAGGGACCCTGCACGGCAGGAGTTTGCCTCTATTCCCCTGGGTGTCGGTGTCTCAAGTCTTACATCTGCTCTGTGATTGATGGAGCCTTGAATCCACGTTATTACTCTCTCACAAGCAGAAATCAAACAGGCTATTAACTACATTACTTCAAAGAACTGTTTCAATACAATCTCCTTATCTTAATTGAAACTTTCTTTGTATGGATATTTGCTACACAGATAATTTACAGGTGCTTATCAAGCATTATATTAAAGAGGTAAAATAGAGGGTGTTTGTTGTTGTTTTGTTGTTGTTGTTGTTTTATAAACACACACCATTGTAATCTATAATTTTAAAAGCTATTTACAGGATTGGACCAGAGGTTTGATTTATTAGATTTTATTATGTTCATGGGGAAGGTGGTGGTGGTGCTGCACAAAGAGAAGCAAGACACCCCTGTGATTCAGTTTTGAAATTTAGCATTCATCTGATTACAAGACTGCAGATATTCAAAAATATTCAGACCTAGATCCCTGCAATTATTAACATCACAAAAACCTTATCGGAGTTTACGAGAAGAGACATTACGCAGCATGCAGCCCAGTTCAGCACCTACCTTGAAGAGACAGAAACAGGGTTTCTAATTAGATGAAGTCCCTTACAGACTTAGAGACTTAGAGCACCAAAAACAGAAGTTGCTTAGACGCTGTAAAGAGCTGTGTATGTTTTGAGAGATTTAATATACAATTGAGGGATACCCTCAGGCATTCTGTTGAGGTTTCCTGCATAAATGCTGCTGCCTTGGTCATACAGGAAACTGACTCAGTGTCGATCTTTTATATATGATCTTGTCAAAATACTGCTCAACTTTTTAAATATAGGATTACTTGAAGTGGATAGAGATATATTTACGCTAACAGGACAGACTAACTGAAGCCTTAGGCATCTCTCATGTATTTTAAAAGAATATGTAAAATGCCCTTCAGTCAAGTCCATTCATATGTAAAAAAATGAACAAAATGGGTTATTCTAATCAAATGTCTGCAGTATGCATCATAAAATCAAAGAGAGAGAGAAAGCGGGAGAGCTGTAATTTCTCTTTGTAACCCATGTTTATAAAATAGAAAGATCAGATGAAATTTCAAGGAAGATAATTAAAGAGTGATGTACAAGTCATAATTTGGCTAATGCAAAAGCTGGGAGACTGCGAATTGTTATATTGTCCTCCTTCATGCTACAGAGTTGTGATATTACTTTAAATTATTTAAATAGTTTTCGACATCTTTCAAAATACCGGCTGTTTGGCATGGGCTTTTATTACTTATTGTAATTGGAGGATCTGCCATTTTCTTTCGTTTATCTCTCTGTGTGTATAGAAACGAGATAGATCTTGCCTTTTATTACTTCCCCATGTTCTGAATCAAAAATGTGGTTTAGATAATGTTAAGTGCCCTAATTCTTACTGCAGCGGACGCAGACGTTATGAAAAAGCATAAAAATACAGAGGGTCTTTCCACCTCAAGTCACTGAATATGAGGCATTTGTGCTCTGTCGGGTGTATTAACTTCAGCCATGTGAATATAATTTTCATTAAAGTAATCCTGTTTCAACTAGATGCTGTGACTAGAGGTGAAACGTTGCGAAAGCGTTAAAAATAGCTTACTAGTAATTTCAACATCCTGTAATTTTATCACAGATCAAGTTTCAACTGTCATACTATACAGACCTTATTCCCCATATAGTACATGTTTACTTTTTTAGCATGCCAGACCCACTTTGGAAAGATTGGTGCCAATATAATAAAATCATCGGGGGCGGAGGGGTGCTGGAAGGAGTGGGAGGAGAGCGGGGAAGGGGGTGAGGGAGCGTGGGGGAAGCGAGTACACCATTTTACATCAACACTGCGAAAATGCAATCTAGCCTGGCGGAGGACCGGCAGCTGGGTCGGAGCGAGCGAGGGCTTTGCAGTCTCTGCCTGTTCCTTGTTCTGTCGCTCTTAAGTTTCTCTGTGTTTGCATAATAGCCGTGCATGCAAACCTCGCAATGCTCCAGGGCTCCAGAACAATAAATATACACATTTAAAGCGTTTATTGTCTTACGGTTCATGCCCCCGGTTTTCAACAGCTTAATTTCTGGTTGTATTTAACTAGTTTGCAAATGGATTTTTTCAGTTTCAAACTATTATTGAGGAAGCTCCCCTCCCTTTTTTGGCGGGGGAGGGGTTGGGGGTGGGGTAGAAGTCGGTATATTATTCCTGTAGCGCTGGGTTATATAAACACATTATCATTTGAGAGCGCCCTTGGCGTCCATCAGCATTGTAAACACGTACTAGTGTATATACTTCAAAATTAAAGAATGCACACGCAGAACCGGGAGTCTGAATTCATATTCCGAGCAGACTCGCTGCTCGCATTTATTGATTTATCATGCATCGTTTATTGTTCCAGTCCCTAAATGCAGTCGCTGTCTGTTCAATATTGTTTGCAAAATCCCGAGATGTGTGTGCACTGCTCACTTGTCTTTCTGTTCTTTTATTTATTTATTTATTTATTTGCTGAGTATTTTTTTGCGAAGCGAACAAATGCATTAATATTTATATGTTTATATAATCGATAACCCACTTTTCCCTTCCATGTAAATAGGCATCAAAAGATAATTTAACAGATTAGTTCTCGAAAACATGGCAGTGAGGAAGCGTAATTTAACTATCAAACAAATCTACATGTCTAATAACAGCAAATCTGCTAAGGAGCATTAGAAAGAGGAGCAGCGCCCCGGAATCTCTGCAGGAAATGTTCTTTATATTAGACATATACAAGCAGGTCCTGTCAGATGCACAGCTGAGCTCTCCAGTTCTCGTCTCCTCCAAAAATCTCATCAGACGACACTCCTAGACAAGGGAGATTGGGAAGAGGGAGACCTCATCGTCATACAGTTTTAGGGTGGATTTTATTTTTACAAACCTTCCTATATGTTTTTTGCCTTGATCCATCAGCTTCCCGCCGAGATCGGACGGAGCCTTTCTCCCGGTTATGAATTTGATCAACCCACATTTGGAAGGAAACCTACACAGTTTTGACAGACGCTAAAAATTGAGTCGTCAGAGAAATATTAGGACATATTTTTAATCATTTTCATGTCGAAGGAGAGGCAAGAACTCAGTTTTATATTGAGACATTACGCCAGCTGAAGACAGAGAATGTTTTTCCCTGCCAGGACCTGATGCAATCCATTCAAGCCAACAAGTTTGGAGAGAATGTTGAGTTCAATCAATTCAGAACGTCGAGATGGAGCCCAACTCACTCCAGGTATTTCGCTCTCCTCCGCTCTTCCGATCCCAGCACCCCCCGGCACCCCCCAGCCCCCCAGCTCACCCACACCTCTGAACCCACCCACACCCCCCACAAACTTTTCACCAAACTTTTACCCTCTGCATCCCCCAAAATAATTTTTATTGTTTAAAAAAATCCCTGCACTGATCATACATACATAATGTAATTTTACCGCCTCAGATGGAGAGGTGGCGGTGGGGCGGGGGGGGGGGGGGGGGCGAAGTTTTTTTTTTTTTTTTTAAGGGAGGCAGAAAATTTGTGGGCTCTATTATTTTTCCACCCAGCTTTATATCTGTTGGCTCTTCTGTATTAAGAGTGTGGATGTCTGTGTGTAAATGTGTCTGGGAAATAGATGTTTGTGCTCTGATGGCTACATTATTTATTTGGTGCTTTTTTTTCCCCTGCAGTGGGTCGGCTCACCGTGTGGCTTGCACGGACCTTACATTTTCTACAAGGCTTTTCAATTCCACCTTGAAGGCAAACCAAGAATTTTGTCCCTTGGCGACTTTTTCTTTGTAAGATGTACGCCAAAGGATCCGATTTGCATAGCGGAGCTCCAGCTGTTGTGGGAAGAGAGAACCAGCCGGCAACTTTTATCCAGCTCTAAACTTTATTTCCTCCCAGAAGACACTCCCCAGGGCAGAAATAGCGACCATGGCGAGGTGGTAAACTTATATATCCCTCTCTTCTTTCTTTATTATTTTTTTTCCCTAGTAATGCTTATTACAGGGCAAGCTTGAAAATACTGTATTCACTTCTGCAGGCGAACAGGATCGACTCCTTTTTTAAAGGGGTAGCGCCACTAGCTGGGGCTCGAGTATTTTGCCATTGTCAGAGTTTGGCTGTCAGCTTTACAAAGAGGATCCAACTGCTGATTTTAGTCAAGATCAAATAACTTGTTCGAGAAGGGTTTTGTTCAAGGGTGTGTGTGTGTGTGTGTGTGTGTGAGAGAGAGAGAGAGAGAGAGAGAGAGAGAGAGAGAGAGAGAGAGAGAGAGAGAGAGAGAGAGAGAGAGAAGAGGAGAGGAGAGATCGTTCGCTTTCCTGCTACTGCCCCTTGAACATCACATGCTTTTTATATATTTTGCCTTTTGAAAATTTACCTTGGCCTCTGGCTCGTTCGGGGCTGGGTGAATTTCCTTCGGTGGGTTTCGATATTGTTCACGTTTTGTTTTTTTTTTAAGTAAGTATTTGATATGTTTAAGAGGGCGGAAATTACGAAATGGAGGCAGAGTGAGATCAAAAGCTATTGAGTTGGCAAAGACGTGTTGAATAAAGTGATAAATGACAGGTACTGGAATAATACATTCAAATAACTTGCAGATCTGCCCGGGCGGATTTCAAAGCGGTCGTGTAACCGGCACAAACACGTTAAGCATTAACAACTATCTCTCGCCCCCACCCCCTCCCCCTCGGACAAGCCATTTGATGTTCTAGTTTTCAATTACTCCACTGCAAGTGGACGTCTTCCAGCGCGATCTTTGGGGATGTGTGGGACGAGAACCGGGAAGGAAAGGGCAGAGGGGTGTGTGCTCGCCCACTGGCCTTTCGGTCCGGAGTCCTCCGTGCCCAGACAGCGCTCCGGGGGAGGGTGGGGAGGGACCGAGCCTCCCCGGCACGTTTCTGGGCGGCCGCGGGGGCGCTCGCCGCGCTCCCGGGAGGACGCCCGAGGTGAGCCCGCTGTCACCGGGCGCCGGGGCGGCCGCCTCCCTTCGCCTCTGTCATTTCTTGTGTGACCGCAGTTCTGCGGGCTCCTCTTGTCAGCTGACCGACCTCAGAGCCGTGGTACCTACGGGGGAACTATTTTGGGGAGGCAGTGCCCACGGCGCGGCAGGGAGGGAGGGCGTAATGCCTCCTGGCAAGGCTTTGTGTTGCCCAGGCGAGAGCAGGGTAATTAAACACTTTTGAGGGCAGCTAGCTCTGTGCCAGGCTCTCGAGCTTTCGAGGTAGGTGTAAGGATCTTTTTGTTAAATGAATGGTTCCCGGTTTAACTCATCCCGGAGCTTGGAGCTTCCTGCCAGTCCTTCCAGAATTCCTTGGTCTGATGGAGTTGATTGTATTAATACTTTGGCACCGCTAGTTCACTCCCTCTCCCCAGGATCGAATTACCCACCAGTGGTCTTTGCCGGTCAATTACAGGAGTTCGTCGAAACGTTCGCCCTCGGATCTGCCTCTTCGGAAATAAGCCCCGCCCTCCTCCCCGAACACCTCTCCCCCTTACCCCCCTCAGCCTCCCCCGCCAGCTTTGGGTTTTAAATGTTCACATTTCCCGACGTCTGCCTGCAATTTTACAAAGGTGGTGTTTGGAAATACTGTGAAAAATCCTGCAACCTACCAACAGGTTGAGCTCTTTCCCCCTCCCGAGATCTCCCTCGGCCCCCTCCCCCGACCCAACTTTCCTGCGCAGCTGTCTTCCTCCTCCTCCCCCTCCTGATTTCTTATTATTTGCTTTTCAAATTTATTACTTCAACATGGCCTGTGATCTGGAAAAGGGAAGGATTAAATATCCAGAAAAGAGCTGGTGCCTAATAGACTTCTGACTAAACCCAGAAGGAAATTATCCAGTGTTTTATGGGATATTTTGTGGTCACTCTCTTTTTTTTTTTTTTTGAGTTGAAACTGGAATATTTTTAAAGACCCCGAATTGACCCCACTTAGACCAGTTTTAATTTCTGTTGGTGTAATTAAGTAGTGAATTCTTATTTAAGAATAAAAAACATTAACTGGAGGTTGCATCTGTCAGAACTGCTGATAGTAAATAGATATATTTTTAAATACACCATTTTTAAAAATTGTTCATTGTGGGGAAATGAAAGTGAACCATTTTAATGATCTGTGCATTTTGTCACTACTATATGAGCCATACCTGAGAAAATTAATCTTGCCATTTAAAAGTAAACTCTAGGGGACTTGGGGAGGGAGATGGCTCTATTTATAATCCTCAGCTGCATTTATATCCTCTAATATTATGCATGATTTGTTTTTTAATGCTAACACGGCTGGTAATTAGCTGTATGATTATACTTGTATATTTCATTAGGACTTTGGCTGATGTCATTGTGAATTATTCAGCCATATTAAAACAATTTTCAATTGAGATAATGACACGCCTCAAAATTATGCAAATGCAGGCTGCATTGTGCAAAATAATTATGACAAATGTAAAGCAGGTAGAAAGTTGCCCAATGCAGATCGGTTTTCCACCCTGGTGATGTCATTTTCCCCCTGGCCTAAGTTAGTCTTAGTCATTCATTAGCAGAATAGCAGCAGCAGTCTCCTCTGGAGGAGATCCTACAGAAACCAGCACTTACTGCTGGCACCTAGAGGGGGCAACAGGGCCCTCTCATTAAGAAATTTACTTTGTTTTCACTTACTCCATTAACTTGTTTATATACAGTGAAATGATTTTTATTATTGATTTTAAATAGTTTTGAATGATGCATTTGCCATTTGCAATGTGTAACTGAAAGAGAAAGGTTTCTTGGTGATGTGCACTGTTACTTGGAGAAAATGTTCAGCACATTTAATCAGCCAGTGCAGTTTATTTTAAGTAACCAAATGGAGGTTAATAATTTCTTGATTGAGCTGACATCAGCATCCATTTCGGAAGGACAGTCAGGACCCAGTATGCTTTTTTGGTTTAAGAGAACCAGTCTGTCTTTTTATGATTTCTTGAAGTGTGAAAACGTCAGTTCTAAAAGCAAGAAAATTCTCGTTTTGCGAGATTAGAAATAGCATCCCTGTGTGGTTTGCTATGAGCTCCAAATGCCTTTTTTGGGGAATTTTTTTTATTGACCTTTGCAATAATTATATGAGACTGGATAAGGCAGGAGCTCATATGCCCATTTTACAGATGGAGACAGAGGCTTACAGAGGCTATATGGTTTGTCAAAGGTTGCAAACCAAGGCTAGGACCTAGGTTTTCTTAACCTTTAGGGTTGGTTTATTTTTCCACTGAAACCTATCCTTGAAACCAGAGTTTGAATACATCATATTGTATTCTATAAGGGTATACTAATGTGGGCAGTTCCTTATACATTTTTAAACTATGACCAATGAGTATTGCCAAAAGTCACCGAATATTTAGGTAGCAGAACCATTCTTAGTCTATAAAGTTCACTTAATTCTAGCCAGTGGTGTAGGACAATAACAATTACATTTTAATAACATTAATAATCTTAATAATTTATTATTAGTTTTAATAATTATAATGATTTGCATGCTTATATACTTGTATACTGCTACCTTCACTTCCAGTGGTAGCAACTGCTGTTGAGGAAAAGCATTCCAGAAAGGCACATCTTGATCCTGCAACTTACTATGTGTTTGACCTTGAACAATCATAAACACTCTGAGCCTCAGTTTTTTCAGCAACAAAATGGGAACAATAATAAGGCTGACTATGGATTGTTATGAATAGGAAAAGGCATTGCATGGGCAAAAGTACTTTATAAACTGTAAAGTCCTTAAATAAATGGAAAATAATTATGATTATGGTGGCCTTTATTCTACATATTCTTAATTCGTAAACAATAAACATAATTTTTATGTCTGTATGGAGGTTCCTGGGCCTAATCATGATACTGTTTTAAATTATCATGAAAGTGAATAGCAGGGCCATATGCAAGGAGTTAAGTGTCTTCAGTAATTACCCACAATTGCCACATTCAGCCAGTAGCTCTTCAGAGGAGGAAAATGGCAAAGTAGGCGGGTAATTGGTTCTGTTACTGGGTAACTTCTGATTACATTCATTTTCAAATTGCCAAGTGCTTAATCTACTGGCAATATACCCTCTTAAAATAGGTGAATGTGCAAGCATGGATTTCAGCCTGATGGGCCACGAGCTAGATTCTACAAGATTTGCTGGTCGCCTGCAACTGAGTGTAGATGGGTAAACTAATGATGTTAGGGAGTCAAGATCAAGAACATCTGGGCATTACAGACTCTAGCATGCAGGCAGGATTTCTAAAAGTAATTTGACTATCACCAGCCTCACCGTCAGTTAAAAATAGTTAAAAATGCATATTCCGGAACCCCTATTGAAATTAGTTCAGTTAAACTCAGGAATTGGGGTCCAGGATTCTTCACTTTAAACCTTTTAAACAGTCTTGTTCTAACTCTGTGATCTTGGGCAAGTTTTAAACTGTGCCTCAGTTTTCTCATCTGTAAAATGGGAATATAGTACTTACTTCCTAGGATTATTTTAAGGATTAAATGAGTTGATACATGTCAAATCCTTACAACAGAGGTTGGCACATAGTAGATTCTTCAATAATGGTTGACTCATTATTATCATTAATATTAGTATTACTGTTCTCATTGAAGTTTGAAATCACTACTATGGGCCCTCCCAAAGAAAGCTTTTCTCTGTGAGAAGGTGGAATCTAGGTTAGTTTGCAAAAATATATAGCCAATTCAAGTCCCCCCAAATCAGGCTGGCTTTCATCTATATGGTGGATTTAGCTGTGTCACCAAAAGAAAAGGTTAATTCAGGACTTAACATTTTTAGTATTGAAGTATGTCGTCAACTGAATTGGCAGGATTTTTTAAAAGATTGCCTGATTGTATCACATCTGGGGTTAGGCAGACACATGAAATCTAGGAGGTGCTAGGTTGACCTTGCTTTATCTGTGGATGGCCACTCACTCTCTGGTCTGTATCCATGAGCTGATTTTTTGGAAATTTCTGAGCCTCTTCAGTGACCTCACAAGTCTTGGATAATTTCTTTAACTTTTCTGAGCCTCAGTTTCCTCATCTGTAAAGTGAATTTAATGATCTCTACTTTGCCAAGAGAATTAGAAATAATCATGAAAAGGGCCTGACAACTAACATAGTACTTATATAGGACAGCTCAGCAAATTATGGATGTAGTTATAATAGTTATTATTTATTTTTAGTTGTGATCTTAAGCTAACAGAAGGAATATCTTTACTCTCTGGCTGGCCCTTTAGAACTAGGGGGCGAACTAATGAATTATATGGAGAGAGTTTATTGGACAGTGACAAACATTAGCACAGTAAGACCTGAGGGTCAAATCTGGCCCACTCTCTGTTTTCATAAATAAAGTTTTATTGGAACATAGTCAGACTCTTTTGTTTATGTATTGTTTATAGCTCCCCTCAGACTACAAAGGCAGAGTCAAGTAGTTGTGACAGTGACCATATGACCCATACAGTGGAAAATACTTACTATTTGGCCCTTTATAGAAAAAGTTTGCTGACGTATAGGGTCTATCCAAAACAAGCAATGTAACTGTGTACTTTTTTCTTACATGGGTTTGGAGCAACATCTGGTAATTTAAGAAATAATTTAACATTGCTATGTCAAAAACATTTACATATATTATACAAAACTCTATTTCAACGTTGAGTCTAGGATGTTAAAATTTGAGAATCAGTAGAATATGTGCTAAGTTGTATTTTATGTGGTTACGATCCTAACTCATCCAATGTTGGTATCATTTTTCTTGGGTTAATCAAAAACTACTTGTTGAGAACTAACTATGTGCTCAGCACTCTGCTAGGAGCAGAAATGGATAAAATACATACAATTCATGGTGTGGTCCTTTTTTCTCAAGAAGCTTATCAGTCTTGATAGATGAGACCAACACGTGTTTTTAAAAATACAAAAACATAAGACGCTATATAGCACATCGGTGAATTGTGCTGACAATAAATGCAATATGTCTTCAAAGGAGAGCTCACTAACTTTATGCTTTTCTAAAAAGAATTCATTCAACTCCTCAGGTGTTGAGTGAAGACCTACTATGTGCTGGGCAGTGGGTTACAGAGATAAAGGAGAATGACTCTATCCCTCAAAGAACTCATAGTCTATCCTCATAGACCCTGGTCACAGAAAAGCTGTTAAACTCTGTTCCCAAGTTAAACGGGGAAATTAACTAAGGTCACTATTTATTTGTAGCCTGTCATGATCTTTCTGGAAAACTAGAAAGTACTATCTTCATCTTTGAAGTGTCACTCATTCCATGCATATTTATAGAGCACCTACTTTGTGCCAAAGCCTGTTCTAGGCCCTGGGGTTACAGCAGTGAACCAGACAGACAAGAATCCATGCCCTCAGGGAGCTTACAGTAGAATGGTTGCTTTTAACCTCCCCTGTACTTTGCACATTGTGCCTTATATAATGGTTGTCCCCGTGCTTTGCCTTGTCACCCTGCCTTCCCCCTCTCTATTATAGTGCTGTTTTCAGGAGCAGAGGGTTGCGCCTTACTCACCTCTGGGTCCCTCCACAGTATTCAGTGCTACTCACTAAGTATTTATTGAATGACTGAATGACATAATTAAAATGCCTTCTTTCCCACAACCTGCTTTCTTTAAGTTTGTCCCAATTTCTTTCTGGCAAAGAGCCTATGATCAGTCATTCTCACATGTGGGCCAGTTCCAACACCTCATCTCACACTTTTTCTTTCTCTTCTAAAATCCATAGTCATTTTGTACCATAGGATGTGAAAAAAACAAAAAGTGTAAAGGTTTTGTTTTTTTTAAGAGCCCACCGAAGAAATTAGTGAATATTTGGGACTGAACAATCAGGCTAGAGCCAGCATCTGTATCTCTGAGTGCTCTTCCAGTCTTCAGCCATCAGCCCATAGAGAGATAGGGCTTGGGATGGCAATCTGTGCAAAGACTAGACTTTAGGGAAGAAGAGTCAGTCCTCACCTGGGCGTTGGTTGGCAGTTCCTGCAAGCTAGCATGTTCTTCAGGCTGATGATCTTAAACTAGGCCACATGTTTCATAGTGAGTCAAAATTGTAAGCAATTAAAACCTCTCTTGACATTTAGAATGTCAGACACATACCGGTACTAAGGAAATGTTATTTTTATGAAGTACATGAGTCCATACATGTAAATACTTCGTTATTAATTATTAATAAAGCATACCACTGTTCATAGTGTCATCTAGTGATACATGACTCCAGCTCATTTATCAAAGTCTAGTTTTAACCAATATCCAGAATATAATTGCTTGAATCAAATGCATTTGCTTGTCACTTTTTTTTTATAGCCAGGGTAGCTGGACACTTGCCATCTTCTACTCAGAATAATATTGTAGCTAGTGATTACCCGTTGGCTTGGCTTTTAAAGAAATTTAAAACAAATTGATCGATTGTTAGTTTAAGGATTCATCTGCCTCTCACAAATGTGGTCATGGATTCCTGCATTTCTTGAAAAATCTGCTGCTGTACCCTTGCGCAAGGATGTCTTTTTGCCGCCACACTGAGATTTTTCTCTGTCTTACTGGGGATTAGAACCTGGGTCTTAGCCTTCAGAAAGCATAGCTCACATCCGGAACTGTGAGTATTGACAACACGTTTCAAACATACAGATGATGATGATGATTGAAATGGTTCTTTAGAATCATGCTAATGGCATCAATCCCCAGCACACACTTGGGTAAATTAATTCTGCTTTTAAAATCAGATGCACTGTTAGCAGTGTTAAAGATGGATATTTGACATTTATCATGCAGACGAAGACGGGTGGTTTAATTACATGAATTTTCTGTAGAATCTTTATGGCTGTATAAATAGATGCACAGTGGCATGTGGCCTTGTACACGTGACCATCAAGTTCATAGTCCTGTCTCCATCCTTGAGCTACAGTGAGAAAAACGGGGGAGAGGCCACGTGTTGCTTGTTAGTCTAGTGGTCCCATAAACATCCTTCCCCCTACCTTTCCTTTCTCATGACGCCAAGCACAGCCCGGCTGGGAAACATACCCCCTCCTCCTCATAGTTGAGTTCCAAGCCTGATCAGTGGCACTAAACATTAAACTCTTGTCTTTGAGAATAATAGGCTTTGCTTTCTATACCCTCAAGCATGTTGAACTACTGTGCAGGCTGGAAAATAAAAATGTTCTAATTGTGTCTTTTAAATAAGCATAGGAGTGAATTAATTAGACCATATTTTGTCTTTAGTTGCTTAGTTACACAATAGTATTCCTGAGCACGAGTAAGATAAATTGGCTCTTTTTGTGCTGCCTGTCCCTTAATCATAATTACTGTATTGCTTAGGAGAGTAAAGCATACATAGATTTTGAATTTTTTATTAATAGTCAAAAATATGCATATGATATATAAAGTATATGTTGTTCAACCTGTTTTATATGCTTTTATGTGGGAAGAAGTTTTATTGTGGTGGTAACATTTGCATTAGTGGCTCAAAGATGTAGTTCTGGGAAATACATAATTGAAATGTTTTTGAATTGCTTTTTCTGGCCTTTTCAATCTTATTCAAAATAATAGTGCCTCCAGTCCTGGAGCAGTCATTCTCATTTGATTTAACATCTTTCTTTGCAGTGCACGCACAGCGCCCAGTTTTAACCCTGTAAAGCCTAGATGAGGTTCTGTGATTCATAGGCCTCAGATATTATGCCTTATGTTTTTGGGCTCTCACTGTCTGGGGTGTGGGAACAGTGCGGGTACAGAGCGCCTGCATCCTGCAGCCATTACTCCAGTGCCCTTTACCTTTGGCACACTTCCATATTCCATGCAGAATCCGGGGTTAGAGATCATAAGAGTTTGTTTCAGCTTGTCTTTTGGGGTCTTGCAAAATGGGATGTTGCTACTGGAACTTGGGTTTCTAGCCCCCTACCCCCACCCTCCACTCCACCAAGGAGGGGAGCAAGAGTTAGACAGCTTGATATAGTTATTGAACAATGGGAGAGTCTGGCTTAAGACCCGGGATGCATGCTGGGTAAATGTATGTGAAAATTGACCCCATTGTTCTGTTGTATTTGAAAAGCAAGTAAATTATTTACAGATATTTGCTAATTAAAGCACATGTTGTTTTACCAGCACAAAAGAGCACAGCATAACTGAAGACAAAGAACTAAGTGTGAATAATTTAAACTTGCTAATTCTGTATATTTTTGTTAAGGGAGGAATAGGTTTTAAAAACATGTATATATATACATACATATGAAAGTGTATGTATATGTGTTTACAGATATGTATGTATGGGTTTTTTGTGGGTTTTTTTTTTTCAAAATCCCTGCTAAGGAAGCCTTACATGCTATAGACATAACAGGCCAAGTTACCATCCAGTTACTTGTTACTAGGCTGGCCCCAAGCTCCCAATGGAACATCGGAGATGAAAATTGTTTTGACAGAATACTCTTTTCCCTTTTGTCCAAGCTTTGCTTGCCTCATCTAGTTTGAACTCAGCTCCGAGTACCACTGGAAAAGAAGCAAACTACCTAGATATTGTACCAGAGAATAAAAATGTTCTCCCTCATTTTATCATCCTCATGTTTTCCTCAGTGACAGGCTCAGGTTTAGTTGTTTTTTTCTTCTCTAACTACCCAACTTCGGCTGGCTTTGTTCTGGTTGGAAATTTGCATTATGGAGTAAAGGGCAGTGACATGCCCTGAAGTAGTCTGATGTACGGAAAGTTGCTGATAATGTTCTCAGAGACTTCTTAGCTGGAAAATTGTCCTAAGCATAGCTGCAATTGGCCCCTCTGGCTCTGCCATCTGCATAGGCACATTTGGTTTTAGGCATGACTGGCCAGAAATTCTTTGGCATTTTTGGTCAGTGTGATAAAGGGAAATTACAGGGACCTATGACGGGTTGCCTGATCTTGTAGGGAAGGTCTATGGAGGCATTTTGAAAGAAGTAACAATTGAACCCAGGTCTAAAGACATTCTGGTGAAGATTGGGAAGAGGTCCCTTGGCAAGATGTGGAGGTGGAAGTAGTCTCCCTGCAGCATGATTTCTGGGCTGAGCCTAATCTTGGTGAATCCAGTAAAACAGGCTAGAGATGCCCTCTGATGTCCAATGAAGGCACCTATTGTTCTAGATATCATTGAGACACCTTAAAAGCCTCTTCAGAGCTGATTTACATTGCCTGGCTGTAGAGATTTTTGAAAACAAGGGTCAGCAAGGCCTATAGGCGAAATCTGGCCTGCTGCCTGTTTTGCAAATAAAGTTTTATTGGCACACAGCCACACCCTGTTGTTTACAAATGGTCTCTGGTCACCTTTACACTATAGTTGAGTACACAGAGTTGAGTAGTTTCAACAGAGACTGTATAATGTACAGAGCCTAACATATTTATTATTTGGCGCTTTACAGAAAAGGTTTGCCTGACCCCAGGTCTGAAATGGTATTAATAAAGGTAACAATAAGACTAGATGCTGCCAGCTTCATATGTGACCTTTTACTTATTCCTCATAATAATAATACCACAAGGTAGACTCTGCTGTCTTCTCCATTTTGCAGAAGGACAATCTGAAAGGTTGGGTAACCGGTCCAGGTTTCCAAATTCATTCATCAGGTAAATGACAAAGACTGAATGGGAACTCGAGCTGTCTTGATTCCAAAATACAGATGGCAGAAACCTTGTGCTGTCCTGCTGACAAGAAAGGGAGACAAGGGGCGGTATGAGAAAATGCATGTAAAATTTGTTGATGTTTCCCTTTGTGTAGTAAAACTGCACAGTATTTCCGCACATCCGTATTTCAAGGTTCTATTGAAAAGCCACCTCCTCTGTAACGTCTTCTTCTGACTACCTAGGGGGTAAAGGAACCTCCAGCAGAGGCACATGCGTAAGTGTCCACTGGGCCAGGCAGTTAAGAGGAAGTGAAGTGAACTGGGTCTAGGAGACAATATGATGTTTGAGGGAACTGGTGATCACATGACTGGTCTTACGTTGCTCCTCAGGTCCTGCTGAACATTGCTGCGCAGGAATGCTGTCCAATATTGTCAGACCTTTCCATTTTTCCCGAGAAGTGCCCAAAATACAGATGTTTGTGTGAATGTAGTTGGCAGTTCAATCCAATTGTTAAAAAACAGTCGGTGGGCCAAGCAAAACTTGCCTTCAGTTAGATGTGTCCCACAGGCTGCCACCTTGCAGTCTCTAGAGCAAAGCTTTGGACTATTACAATTTTAAAACTCTCTCATATTTGATCCATTTTTTGTAAATAAAGCAAAAGGAACCTATTGGTGCTAAAGGGGCAGCAAAAAAAGGAGCTGGGGCAGCCAGGTAGACAAAGCCCTCGCCATTCACTCTAGCCAGAGTTCCAGAGTTGGAAGGACAGAAGGAATGGATGTGCAAGGAAAGCTGGGCTCTGTCCTGGAGCCCAAAGTTGGGCCTCCGGGAGAGCACAGGGATTGAGAGGTAGAAAGAAAGAAGTATGTCTGAGGCAGAAGAAGCCATAGGCAAATAGAAAGGAAGGCTATAACAATACTGGATATGGTCTGCATTCAGCAAGAGAGCTGAGACCAGACCTCAGGGAGTCTAGCAGGTCAAGTTTAGAAGATTGGACGTGAATCTACAGGCAGTTCTGATTAATAATTTCACATGTGTTTTTTTCTCTTTCTAGTTAGAATATAAACTCTTCGTCTTGAAGCTTGGTTGAACCAAGTGTGAATGTTTACTCTGCCAGTTAGTAGCTGTATGTCCTCTTGGTCAACTTAATCTCTCTGGAGTCTCAGTTTCTTTATCTGTGAAATGGGTCAATCTTGCTGGGCTGTGAATATCAAATGAGATTTACATGGGCATAGAGAACCAAACCATGTCCTGGCTTATCCCAGGCCTTTAGCTGTTGCTAAAGTTACCGACCCTGCCCTTCGTGGTTAGGGACCAAATTCTAACTTTATTGTCCCACTAAAGTCTGTCATGGTCTTAGATTGTTAATAGTCCCTGATAAGTAATTTATTGGTTGAGTCATTTGGAATGCTAACTATTGTTTGAAAAACAATGGCTATGTAAACTATCAATTTAAGTTGAGCGAAACTTCCTGGTTCTCCATCTGTTCCAAGAGACTTTTCTTGTGTTTCAGTTCAGATTTTTTGATCCCTGTTTGAGGTTTCCGGGGACTGTGACGGGGACACCCTCAAACCCATTCCATTCTGTTCCATTTAGGTCTTAAAGGACCTAGAGGGGGCATCTCTTCCATCAGCCACAACAAAATAAAATGAGATGGGAGGATGGAGTCAAGAGACAAAACCTGCATTTCGGATGTTTGATCTCTGTATGCCAGAGAAAGTTCAACCTGGTGTTTCGTAGCTCCTCCCCTTTCGTGATGCAACCTCCGGGAAACCTGGCATTGATCCGCTAAATGTGCACAACATTGAATGTATTTTGAACACCTTTATTTTCAAAAATCCTCTCCTGTTTCCCATTCTTCAAAACACCCCTAATTTGAACATTTATTTCACCCCCGTTGTCTCTTTCTCGTCCTCCTCTTCTTTGGGTAGTGGTGGCAGGAAGGGTATTCCAGACCAACTCCTTTAAGATGTGTAACTGCCAGGTTCTTTTACAAAGTGAAAAGCATCAGCAAAAGGATATAAAGGGAAAGGGTCCCAGCCAAAATGGCTGGGGGATCTTAGGAGAAGGCACTCAAAATAGACTGCCTGCTGGGCCATTTAAATCCTTTTTGCTTTGGGTTAATCCCACAGTGTATATCAGATTACTAGAATTCAGATGAAAACACTGCGGTAGTACTCAGCCTCTTCACCAAATCATTCCAAATTCGAGTGTACATGGGTTATAAATACAGAAAATAATTGAATTCTGTATGTCTTAAGTGAAATAATCTGTTCCATTCTCTTTCTTGTGAATATTCTCCATAATGGTCTAATTGTGTTTTGTGCTCCTGGCGGCTGAATGTATGTTCAGCAACAATGCATTGGGTTGTACAATATGCATTCCCAACTATCTGGGCAGGCAAAAAAGAATAGTCTAGTAAAATGGCTAAAGATGTTTTTCCTAATGCAAATTGTATGAATCACATAAGTGGTAGTAGTATCTTTTAATATTATTAACAGATTCTGTTTTTATGTCCTTACAGTACAGGTCCTGTTTCGCACTCCACATTTTTGATATAACTAGATCAGTAATTCAATAGACAGCCAAGCAGGTGTTCAAATCGCTGCTGACCCCCAGAATTCCTTAAATGACCCCTTGAAGCAATGGAGTGAAAACATTCTCAGCATGTCAGAATATTGAGATATTTCAGTTGCCTCAATTTTTTTTTTTTATTTTACCTTAATTTTTAAAGGCTATTTTCTTCCCCGTCTTCCCACCCCTTTTTAAGCAGAGAAACCTTACCTGGATCTTGGCCACGAGGACTAAAAGATTGTGTGTCTACAGGACTTGCAGATTGTGCTTATAGGCAATGGAGTTCTAACTGGTCAGCCGTGTCAAGGTCTTTAAAGGGTGAATCTTGAAAAGGTGGGAAGAGGAAAAGAGAGATGAGGATTGGGATTCTTCTGTGGTAGCTAAGGATGTAATATAGTGTTGCTCTTGAAGAACATTTCTATTTCTAAATATAGGCCTTTTGACTGCAAACTTTGATGCAGCTCAATTCGACCAATATTTATTAGTATGTACAGAGTCCTATGGAGGTGATTAAAAAGATGAATAAGATCAGCCCCTCTCCCTTTAGTTGCATACAGGAGATAAAATATAAAGTTAACCTTACTTGGTAAGATTATATTTTACTTTGCCTCTTTCATCCTAAAAGGTATACTAATTTTATTAAATAGTATTCTTGGAAATTTCTATGGATACCCCAAAAAAGAAAAGTACTCTTGTATACGTGGTTGTTTCAGGATTTAGGCAGTTGTATACATAATTTTTCGATTGGCCTGTCAACCACTTAGCAAAAATTAATCTAATTTCCAGGCATAGTTGGAACTGGTATTTACTACCTTGTTTCACAGACTTTATTTTGTTGTCACACAAAAATGTGTAAATATGTCCCATGTTAAAGATTGGTGTTTTGGGTACCTATTGTTGTGTAACAAATTACCTCAAATTTTATGTCTTAAAACAACATTCATTATTCACAGTTTGTGTGGGTCAAGAGTCTGGATAAGGCTTAGCTGGGTGCCTGTAGCTCCGGGTCTATCAAAGCTCTGGGTCTCTCAAAGCTCTGGTGGAGAGAATTTACTTCCAAGAGCCCTCACTTGCCTATTGGCAGGCCCCAGATCCTTGGAGGCTGTTGGACTGAGGTCCTCATTCCTTGCTGGCAGTTCGCCGAGGCCTCCCTCAGTCTCTTGCAAGGTCATATGGGCTTCTCCATGGGCCAGCTTACAAGATGGTAGCTGACCTACGTTTGAATATGAGAGAGAGACACACACACAAGCCACAGTCTTTTTATAACCTAATTTCAGAAATGGTATCCCATCACTTTTGCCTAGTTCTGTGTGTTAGAAGTGAGACATTATGTCCAGCCCACACTCAAGGGGAAGGGATTACACAAGAACATCGATACAAGGAGGTGGGGGCCATTGGTGGCCATCTTAGAGGTTGCCTACTACCTCAGCAATGGAACCAATCACTTCAGTATAAAGCTATACTCCGATGAGGGTTGAAAGGTATTCTTACCCTGTCTTTCTCTTTTTTTCTTTCTCCTTTTGTTGCTAGTATGCATTCTCCTTGGGTGGTTCCTCCCAAACACCTCCCCACTCTTCTGGGCATATAATTATAGATGACATACATAGTAGCCCGCAGATTGCTTTAATCTTTTAAATATTTGTTAGTCGTAGGACATGTCAACAAGCCATACTCGGTCTTTCTTAAACCTAATGTCTTGATCAGTGAATTTAGAGTTTTGTGGAAAGAGCATTGTGTCTGGTTGTGATGAGTTTGCAGAGAGAAAGGAAAGGAGGACCCTAGAACAAGTATAATTAAACAGGCTCCTTAATGCATAAGAAAATAAGTGTGTTTCATGCACAGAAGTTGAGGAGAAATATTAAATCAAGTTGCCATATATCCATGTAAAGAAGACCTAAACATCCAAATGAAAGGGATTGGTGTCCCCGTTTGTGTTTCTAACGAGTGTATCTACTGGAGATGAGCATCTCTTAGCCACCCTTCAACCTTGTGCATATGGCAGGGAGCAGCTGGCCTTCCATCTTTTAAATTCTGTGGAAATTAGCTGTTTCATGGGAAAACTCATCTTTTTCTCTTTCAGGGAGGATACAACTTGGTTTTCAAAAAGTGCTCAAGACATGCATACGTAAGCATTCAAAGTTTGAGGGAAAGGTGGCATTCAGCAGACTCTGGTCAATTTTTAATAATGGAAATTGATTTATGGGGTTGCTTCCATACAAAACATAGCACAAACTTGGATAATAGGAGTCTGGATTCAAGTTTAGAAGCATGCATCAGCTATAAGACATATGCATGGGGCAGATTGTGTGTTGTCGTTCTTTATTTTTAACCTTGAATTTGACAATGCACCGCTTTCCTCCCAGTGCCTTTGTATCCTCGGTTCCCTCTGCAGGCAATGTCCTGTGTTCTTCCCCTGCCTCCTTTCTACTCTTTACCTGACTAGCTCCTGCTCTTCCATCGGGTCTCAGCAGAGACCTTCCCTGATCACTCGATTTAAAATAATCCCCAGTTCCACCCCTTGGCCTCCCATTATTGCCTCTTCTAGTTCTTTTGTTCCAGATTTTTTTTTTTTTATTATCTGGCTCTTTTTCCCCACACCCTTCTCCCCCACCACACACACACACACACACATACACACACACACACACAACTGTAGGCTCCAGGAAGGTTGGAATTTGTCCGTTTTATTCCTGACTATAACCCCAATGCTTGGCATATAGTTAGTGCTCAATAAATATTTGTTGAATGAAATCATTTATGACACTTACTGCTCATTATATAAATCCCATTTAGCTGAGGGCTATTGTTTACTGGCTGTCTTCCCTCACTAGACTGGCACCGATGAGTCAGGGGCTTCTTCCCCAGCTGTTCCTTGTTCCTAGCCCGGCTCAGACTAGATGCTCAGAACATTGAGGAGGAAAAATTGAGTGGATTCTCTGACAAAGGACTAGAGCAGGGGTATCCAAACTGTGGCCCGCGGGCCAACTGCGGCCCGCAATCCATTTTTAATTGGCCCGCAGCAAATTCCAAAAATATATTTAGTTTACTTAAATAAACCAGGTGAGGCAATGCGTACTTCACCTCGAGTGAGTGGCCCGGCTATTTGTGTAGTTTACTGCATATGGCCCTTGGTGAAAAACGTTGAAAAAAGTTTGGACACCCCTGGACTAGAGACTAACCTTTATGTCCTAGGCAGGGAATAGGAGGCCCTGGCCGCCATGTGTTTCTGAAGGGCAGCACCAGTGTGTTATTCATCTTTGTCGGGCCATGGCTCTTCCTCAGCCCAGTCGCTGGCACAGAGCAGAGTCCATACAGGGTAACTAGATCAGACTGAGTTGAGTTGGGGAAAAACTAGAACAAAGTCCCTCTTGACAACAGCATTGATGGAGCTCAGCTTGCGAACGCCCCCTTTAAGGTGGTGTGGGGACAGAGTCCCAGAGAGCAGTTTCTAGGCTCTTGGCCTCACATGGAAAGGTGCTGGCTCGAGTAGTAGATGGCCATCAGCTGTGACTAGCTGGCCATCAGCTATTACCAGTTAGCCTTAGCCATTGCTGTGGCTAAGGTAGCAAGTGCGGATTGCAGCTAGCAAGTGGAGTCGGTTGGCAGAGAGCAGACAGCAGGTTGCGGATCGTATGGCTCCTGCTTCCTGTGTCTCCAACGCAGCCGCTAGCGAGAATATAGTGGTATGACTCCCCTATCTATGGCTCCGTGGGTGTTCCTTTTTGGCCTCACCATAACCTGCGTTCTTGTGTGGGCAGCGGGACCAGAGACCCTGCATGACACCCCGCATGACAGGTGGCAAGAATGGCTCCTTCTAGATTTTCACTTGCAACTGTTTTGTCAGAACACCTGGTAGCATTTACTCATCCATTCATTTATTCTTTAAGCTCCACCTGGGAGTGTGCGGGATATTGGAAAGCATAAAAGGCAATGAGAGTTTCAGCCCTGTCTTCAGAAAACTTACCTTGAGGAACGCTTAGGCTGTATTCTCTGGTTTCCACAACCTCCCTGAGGTGGCAAAAGAGTCGGAATCAGGCAGTTGTAGATCTTGGGTCTATCCTCTGTGTTGGCCTCCACGCTACAGTCTTTGAGTAGGAAGAGAAAGGTCACCAACTGTGGTTGCAAATTGGCTCTTGCCCTAATCCTGGCTTATTCATAAATACTCAGTATTTCTCCAAACTGATTTTAGGGCTTTTGATTGAAGCCTGAATCGTTTAGTACAGCAAAGCATATCACCAGTGTAGCAAAACTAAAACTTAAAAATACAAAGCCCCTTTAAATAATCCAATATAGGATAATTGTGTTATTAAATAAAGCTGTGGGTCTCAAATTATTTCAGTGCCATTGTACACGTGAGGATAATAATACGAACTGTGCTAAGTGAACAGAGCAAAAAAAATATAAAAAATGTTTAACAAGAGGGAGCATGTCTAAATCATATGTTTATATTTAAATAGAGGCTACACAAAACAGGAAGATTTACTTGGTTTCTACATTAAAGAGTTCTAAATGGGCGTGAGGCTTTCAGTGATTCTCTGTGAAGACTGCTCTTCTCATTAATGACAGCGGTAGAGCTCGACTCCGTGCCAGATCACCAATAACCTTGAAGAATTCAGACGGCTTCCACCATGATTTTCATACACCAATAGAGACAAAAAGGTTTCTTCTTCATTTTAGGGTCTTTGTGGAATGCAAATCTGGGCAGAATGTCACGCATCTGTAAAACTAGTTGAAGAAAGATCAGGAGATGTAAAAGTAATGGTTTAGAGTCATTCAGCATATTAGAACATCTGGGTTGGGTGGTTGTTGAGTTTGGGTTTTATTGTTCTTTTTACTTTTATAGAATGTTATAGGTAACTCAGCTGAGCTTTAATACTGGAATTGGGCTCACTTATCTTCTTTTGCTTATGTTTTAATGGACAAAGTATATGGGTGCCAAGCTAGTTTTTATTATGGCAACCCGAAAGTAATTAAAGAAATATAGACTGTGGAGTTAACACCCTATTAATTCTGCCAAAGGAAGGGTGAACAAGCTCAGCCATTGACTTAAGGCATCTCTGTACATATCATGTGCTTGCCTGTCTAGGGGGAAAATACCTAGGATTCTGAGATGTATTTTCTTGCTTTCTGTGTAAATTGTATTTAATTTTGGGGAGGAGAAAATGTGCATGCATGGAAATCCAAAAGGAAAGAAATGAAACTGGAAATAAATGAGAGGATGTTTCTGGAGCTTTCTTTAGAGCTGGCCTTCTGGTCAGGGGAGCAGGCTGCAGCCTAAGAGGTTTTAGATTAGTGTGTATTAAAAATGTATTTAGGAACATAAAATATTTAGGATTTTTGAATTACTTGTTTGATACGCAAATGCCTTTGGCTATACCATGAAGGATGGTCACATTACATTTGACAAATTGTGCCTCAGAGCGGTCTTCTGTTTGCTTACTTCCTCAAGTGTGCCAGGATGGATTTCCCAAATTCACTGAGCCACAAGCTTCACCCAAATGTCTGGTCGGGGGAGGGAAACGGTTGGAAGAGATGGGGCTGGCTTGGGAAATTGGAACCCAATACGTTAATGAGCCTCCATGGCAAATCCATTTCATCATGTTAAGGGAGTCAAATTAAACCTCAGTGCATACTTGAGAGGATATCTTCATCACTCAGACAACAGAAAATTCTTCACATTTTTATCTAGCTCATGAATGGTGTTTTCTGTAGTCTTACTTTGGGGACAAAAATACAACACAAATTAAAAATTAAAGTATTTTTTTGTTTCAAAATGACTTTAAATCCCACCCACCCCAGGAAATTGACGGGAAGTAGGGAAAGGTTCTGCTCTCCCAGGGTGGGACTAGGGTGGAGTGTTACTACTGAAAGGGCCAAAGAGACCAATTTCCCAGGAAGACGATGGTGCTACCAAAGCTGGTTTCTGGTTCCACTTTAGTTTTTTCATCTCTAAAATGGGCCTAAGAACACTCAGAGAGTCCTTATAGGGATTAGATAAAATGATGTATTTTAAATTCATAGATTAGTCTCTGGGTAAATTAAAGCATCTCAGAGTTTTCCACTGCTGTATCCTTGAGAGCTGAGGAGAATGACTTTGATGCCCAGATATTCTCCATCGCTTTCTGGCACAACTTTCCCTTGGCGGTACCCAGCAGGAGCTACAAGGGTATTATTGTTCCCAGACAAAGAATTAAGAAGGGGTAGGAACACAACACAGTTACTGACAGGTGGCATCTGAATACCACACCCCCTTATTCCCTTATTTTCAGTTCAAGTGATACTATATAGTAATAGTAATATCCATCTTTTCTTGGATGCCTACTCTGGTTGACCAGTGTACTATAACAACTTCAGCGTGCTATTAGGTTGGTGCAAAAGTAATCGCAGTTTAAAAGGTGAAAAGTAATTGCAAAAAACCACGATTATATTTGCACCAACCTAATAACTACCCCATGAGGTGGGTTCTTTTATTTTCCCCCTTTTTTAGATGAGACTTTAGCAAGATGATGTCATGTCCCGAGATAAAGATGGGCATTAACACGGTAGAGCTGCATTTGAACCTGGGTCCATCATACTCAGAAGTCTGGCTTCCTAAGTATCCTTTAGTTTCTCCCAACACGGAACATCTAGAAATGGTTTACCACTAAAATAGTGTTTGTTGCGTGCTTTAGGCCCAGCACAGTCCATGGCTCCTTAGAAAGTACAAGAAAAAGAAAGTTAAACAAGGGTACTTGCCTCTAAAATGTCTCTGCAATTCAGGTGTTTACTGTGGAAGGCAGGATTATGCTATTCAGCATCAAATACTGATGACTAACAAAGATCTAACATTATGTCACAGGTAATAAGAACAGTAATTCCCAGTTCAGGGACCAACTTAGTGTTGATATCGTTTTATTTTGCCTAGTAAAGATATTTTTTAAAAAAACAACTACTCACGTCTATTGCCATCCTCATTTCAGAGGGGAAAAAAGATAACACCAGACAGAAGGAGGGGGGATAAAGTCTTAAATGGAAAGAGTGTATAGAGGATGTCAGTTCTCTGCCCTGGGAGGCTGACTGGGGGGGCTCCATTAACAGAGCTCCAGGGCCCTGTGGCCTCCAGTGGGGTTTCAGCCATCGAGCTGAGGCACCCTACAAAAGAAGTGAAGAGGGAAGAGTGAAAGCAGGTATTTATTCCCTGTTCTTTCCTGTGAGTTTCCACCAGGCTGATGGGATCCCTCTAAGGAACAGTCCTTGCCGCTGGTAGAAGGATCTGCTCTGATGCTCCTAACCAAGCCCTCCCTGCTTTGACCCTTTGGCCTCTGAGTGGTGATAGCTCAGATTACTCTACTATTGCTCTCTTATGGTGTTTTACATCCCACCAACACCTTTGTCATTAGTTCCTTTGTAAAGCCACCTTGGATTATCATTATCTAATCGATGTATTTCCTGTTGGAATCCTGGTTGATATAAGGATAGTTCTTTAAAATCTGGCAAATTTAGCTTCATGAAATACTCATTGTGTTGTCTTCATTTTTCTTATTTCACCTCTGACCAGTGAAGGCTTCGTCTTTTTGACCCACATTACCATCCTGTTTTGCCTGACTTTCTTGGACCTTTGATAAGCAACCACATACCTATCGAATAAAACCTTTTTTACTTACTCCGTAGCTATCCTTTTAGCAGAACACACTACAGTGTAACAGGGAAAGTGATTGCGCAAACCAGTAGGTGCCATGAATAGCAGGTGTCTGAGGGAGGCTTGAAAGCAAGGGAATGGCCAATCCACCAAGGCCCAATATGGCACTTTCTTCCACTTGCCTGAATCCATTGGTGCATACCCTAGGCACACATGCCTCGCGAGAATGGTTAGGGCACAAGCTGATGTGGTTGCCACTGGTCTTTCTAAATGTTGACACAATAGTTTTTCTTCATCTTTAGTTTATCTCTTGATGAAAGTTTCCCACTCTTGTGGAACCAATTGGACGATTATTTTGGTTTCATAATTTATGTAGCTTACATCACCTATTGATGTGTTTTGTGTTCCCAAATGTTATCACATTTTAACTGCTACAAAGAACATTTTTAAAATCTGTGATGTTCAGGGAAAGTTGAGGTGGATGCCCTCTTTTCCTGTTCTAATTCCACCCCATACCTGCTAACCTCTCTAATATTACATTTATATGTGTTTGTCCTTTGGACTCTATTAACATAGTTGAATATCGCTCTCCTCAGCAATGATCTATTATTGGGTACCAGATGTTGTTATAGGGAGCATTCCATTAATGTCCTTTCTTCTGAGGAATGATATATTTATTAATAATACTGTTTCATTCAGCATCATTTTATTATAACGTTGATGAGATGTCGTAGGAACTTAACTCTTGTTTATATCAATTAGCCTGTGATAAAATTGGTTTTGTTATACATCGTTTCATCACTGCTCCAAGAACCTATCAATGACGTTAAATGAGGACTTACTGTATTAATAAAGATATAGGTTCAGCCATGTATAACAGAGATCCAGACAGAATTAAAGTTGCTTAAATAATTTAGGAGTTCAGAATCTCTCGTGTCACAGACTAGAGGTAGGTGGTTCAGGGTTCGTGTGGTGATTCTGCTCCAAGAAGTTATGTAGGGACCAGGCTCCTCCCATTTTTTCTCCTGAGAGATTTACCCTCATTTGCGTGGTCCAAAGGCACACCTATTCCCTTTGAGGGCATGGCCTGGAAGTTGTACACATCACTAATATTTACATCCCATTCATTCAAACTTCATCACATGGCTGCACCTGGTTAAAAGGGAAGCAGGGAAATGGTGCCTTTATTTTGTACCCAGCAATTTAGCAGTTTTTTTATAAAGAAGAAAGGAAGAATAGATATTGGGGGAAAGTTAGCCACAGTTGGGGAGTGTTAAATTCCCCTCTGTCAACTAAAATGTTTTCTTACACATAAGCCAAATGGGCTGTGAAGTTCCACTGAGCTTGAGTTGTCTCTGAGACATTCAAATTGACAACAGGGGATTGGAGTCTGGTGCAATTTTTGGAACCAAACTGTAGAATGTAGTCATGGACTAACAGGTGAACATTAGAATTCTCATGGAGAATGATTTCTTTAAGGAGTGTTTTGCAGAGAAAGAGGACCTGGACCCAGACTGCATCTAAGTATATGTTTCCTACATTTTCCTAGTAGGGAGATGGAATAAAGAAGAAAGGAATCGAACAAACAGAGAACTATAGGGATGGTAGGTGTTAGGTAGGGTCTCTTGAATATATGCATGTCTTATGAGAAGAGCCACTGACCGCCTTTGTTCTGGACTGTCTTTTCAAAGATGTTTATATAGTGAACAAACAGCCTTGGAACACAAGCTAGTGTCTTCCTCCAGAACAAAGAGCAGGTAGGCATGCTTGCTGACCAGTATTAAAGATTTGGGTTCCCTACGTTCAGGGTCCTTTAAGACACCCTACTGTGTGTACAGGTATTATATAGCCTTTTTGCATCTCCTTTTCAGCATTGGATATTAAAGAACCAACACAAAGGCTGATACTACAGCTATTGCTGTGAGCAGTAAACCATCCTTTGTCTCTGACTAGAAGTCTTGTGTCCTTTGCCAGCATCTATGAAACTGTCAGGTTAACTTGTTTGAAGTCGAGTAAAATCTTAGACTCTTCGCAGTTCTTAACAAGCAGGAGAGTTTCAAGTCAAAGGTAGGGGCTGTTCTTATCAAATGCTACTAAGAGATCAAGGAAAATGAAGAGTAAGAAAAGGCCTTGGTTTAATACAGTGGTTCTCAAAGTTTTTGGACCCAAGACTCTTTACCCTCAAATTACTGAGGATCCTAAAGATCTTTTGTTTATGTAGGTTATATCTATTGGTATTTACTCTATTAGAAATTACTCTATTAGAAATTAAAACTGAGAAATAAATTACTTATTAGTTCATTTAAAAATAAAAATAATATTCATATGCAAAAAAATGAATGCCAAGCTGACCCTCACACCTTATACAAAATTAAGTAAAATGGATTATATTTCTAAATGTAAAACTACAAAACTTTTAGAAGAAAACATAGCAGAAATTCTTCATGACCTGCCATTAGACAAAGAGTTCACAGATATAACAGTAAAACCACAGTCCATAAAAGAAAAAACTGACTGATCGACTTGATCATAATTTAAAACTTTTGCTTTGTGAAAGACACTGTTAAAAGAATGAAAAGACAAGATACGCAATGGAAGAAGATATTTTCAAACCACATATATGACAAAGGACTTATATTCAGCAGATATAAAAACTCTCAAAACTTAACAGTAAGAAAACAAACAACCCAATTTTAAAAATAGGCATAAGACTTAAGCACACGTTTCACCAAAAAGGCTATACAGATGGCAAATTAGCACCTGAAAATTTGTTCAACATCATTAGTCATTGGGGAAATGAAAATTTAAGACATGATGAGAAACCACTATATACGTATTAGAATGACAATAATAAGTTAATTAGCAATGACATGCCAAGTACTGGCAAAGATAAGAAACAACTGGAACTCTCAGGCATTGCTGGGGCGAATGCAAAATGGTACAGCCACTCTGGAAAACAGTTGGACAGTTTTTGCACAATTAAATATACAATTACCCTATGACTTAGCAATCCTTCACCTAGATATTTACTGTGGAGAATTGAAAATGTATGTTCACAAAAAAACCTGTATGTGTATATTTATAGCAACTCTATTTGTAATCACCAAAATTGGAAACAACCCAGTGTCCCTCAATGGATTAATGGATAAATAAACTTTGTGACATTCATACCATGGGATACTATTCAGCAGTAAAAAGGAACAAGCTATTGATACATGCAGCAACATGGATTGATCTCAAAGGCATTGTGCTTGAGTGAAAAATGAAGTCTCAAAGGTTTCATACTGTATGATTCAATTTATATGACATTTTGGAAAAGAGAAAACTATAGCAAGAACCCATCAGTGGTTACCCATGTTTTAAAACTCAGAACTGTACTCCAAAAAAAGGAAATTTTACTGTAAGTTAATGTAAAAAAATAAAATTAAAATGGCAGTACAAACACATTATGTAAAAAATTTACACATTTTATGAAAATTAACCATATTTTTAGAAAATTAGTAAAAACAGTGGCATTGTTTTACATTTTTGTAAATCTCTTTACTATCTAGCTTAGTAGAGATAGCTGGATTCTCATATCTGCTTCTGAATTCACTACGTTACCATACCATATGTCATGGAGTCTCTGAAAAACCCCACTGTACCCTTGAAAGAGACTAAGAATGAAAAAAGGAAATAATGTCTTAGTATTATTATGATCATTGTTTTGACACTGTGGACCACCTGAAATGGTCTGGAATTCCCCAGGGTTCCTGGACCACACTTTGAGAACCAC